>NC_092862.1:42421605-42544012 GCF_032062135.1 Pyxicephalus adspersus | reverse complement strand
GACGATGATCGATGGAGGACGACGCTGGATGAGCACAGGGGGACCAGGTAAGTATGGATGTACAAAATCTCGGGCTTAACCATCCTTGCAGTTTTTTTTTGCCCGAGCGAAGGTCGGGCTTAACTGCAAGGTGGTTAATGTCAGCATCTTGTACTGCTCTTATGGCAGAAGTGTGGGAGGGATGAGATGATTTGTTTGCTGCTGCCTTATCACTGCCATGGCAGACAGGGGACATGGAGGTGACTACATCTGTAATCTAATTGTAATAGAGAAACATCAGGACACCAATATGTGGTGTGTACATCAAAGGATTTATTGGAGAAATATTCCAATGGAGGTAAAATACAAATTTATTTATGAATTTATTTATTTATCCAAAGAAGAGCTTTTATATATTTTTTTGATCAATACATTTTAGAAATGATGTTGTTTTAATTACTGTGTTGTGTATTTACATTGAATTACATTCTTATGTTACTTATATCTGAAAACTAAAACACATGGATACAAATTGCACCAATACAAATGTATTATTGCATGCCTTGTGGCTGTTCTGCAGCCCTCCAGAAATATATATTATTTGCTTATATAAAGTTTGCCTAGTCTTAGAACACTGTATCATGAGACATTTCCTGCACCATCTAGTACATGATATAACAGATGTTTATGGTATAGAAATACTTGTATGGCAGTAGCTGAGGTTTTAGATTTTGTATCACTGCAACTAAACTACAACATAGGACAATTTATTTTCATCCTGTAATTATTACTGACACAATGTTGAAAACAATTTTGGAGAAATCCAGATGCTACATCTGCATGTTGCTGCTTTGAGGCTCTAACAGCTTCAGATGTACAGAGAAAACCCTAAATAAAATTGGTAGGGAAAATAATAGTTTTGGGAGGGGCTCAGAGCCTCTTGCTAGAAGTGCTGCTACCGGTATTACAGAACACAAAGGCTTTTATCTGGTATTGTACAAAAAAAAATATTACTGGTATATTATGTTGCTAAAACTTGAGACAAGGTCTTCTTGAGTGCTCATGATATGGTTTAACAAATCACAAATATACTAGAACGCACAACAACTGAATAAGTATGTCCTTATATATAATACATGAAGGTTATTATGAGGAGCCTACTATTCCATATAATGCCATCCTGTCACTCTAGACCAGGCATGTCCAAAGTCTGGCCCGGGGGCCAATTGCGGCCCATGTTAAGATTTCCACTGGCCCGTAGCCTCCGTCATAAAATCATTATTATTTGGGCCTGCCAGCACTGTTCACCACGGTATAAAATAGACGCGTTCAAAAAAGCTATTTTTTATTTTATTAGAGTTGATCAACTGCCTTGCAATTATCGGCAGAACAGGAGTCCCCATGTGTGCACAGGGAAACCCCTACGTCATTATAGTGAGCGTGTGCTGTGCAGGACCCGCACAAACCACGCCCACTCTGATTCTATTGCCCTGATTTATTAAAGTTCTCCAAGGCTGAAGAGAATACACTTTCAGAAGTGAAGCTGGGTGATCCAGAAAACATGGAATGGATTTTTAAAAATCATTTTCTATTTGCTAGCAAATGTTTTGAATCCTGGACTAGATCCATTCCAGGTGTGCTGGATCAATTAGGGTACATGTTTCAGGTTGGAGGAGAGGGCCTTCCCTCATGCAGCCTACCCTTGGTAATTCCCAGACATAATTCCTTCATATGAATATGAAAAACTTCATATCTGACTAGATTACTTAAATAATGTATAGTAAACAGCTTCATAATTTAGGCCATTTCATTTGTGTAAACAGGTATCAGAACACGATTACCATAAATTATACTGATGAAGAATATAAAACACATGAAGAACACTTGATTTTTTAAGCCTGCATTTTGATGTTGTACACAGCCACCAATCAGATTTAAACTTACACTGGGACTTGATATTGGAAAGAATATTGCAGGGGTGTCAAACTCTGGCCCAACATGTCCTTTTTTTGGCCCCCAAAAGAATTTCAAATATGAATTGTAGCTGGCCCACTGCTACTGCAATCCGTAGTATTGGTGGGCCAGCTGCAATTCATATTAAGCTGCTGTTCTGTAGACGTGAGTACGGTGCCGCTACTACAATTCCCGGTATCACTTGCATCTCTAGACTAGCAGCCTTTCTGACTATGTGTGGCCCTGCATTTTATAGACGCAAGTGATGCGGGTAATTGTAGTAGCATCATGTTTTTTGACCAGCAGCGTATGCGTGGACCCCGTGGAGTTTATACTGACAGGTAAACTCTATAATCAGGAATTATCAAGATTAATCTTATCAGGAATTATCATAGAGCTATTGCTTTATTAATTGTTTTACTGTGCCAGAGAATGCATTGTGAAACATATAAATGCAACATGGTATTTGGTTTCACATTGCATTCTCTGGCAAAGTAATACAATTAATCTCAATAAGAAGAAACAAGAACACATAAGAACATGCACTAATATGCAGTGGATTGATCTACATTTGTTCCTCAGCACAGTAACCCTATTACCACACAATATCCTGATGGAACATTTACTACTATGGTAGTGGGCACAAATATTCGCATGCCTAACATGTCCTCTGCTGCTTTCCATTTATTTCCGGTTCCTTTTATGATTATTTCCAAGAAACACTTTTCTGTGAACAATTAGAAATCACATGGTAATTATTTTGTCATTATTTGAACAGGGACTTCCAGACACTCATAACATTAAGCTCTGCATTTTTTTTGACACAGGGAATTGTAGTAGCGGTGCTATTTCATTGAAGAGGGAGTTCCAGCCACTCATAAGATGTAGCCCCGCATTGAGCGCGTCTGGCATTTCCAGCACTCCCACTCAGCTACACGTGGGAGGTGCCAGGAGTCATTTGGTGTTACAGGGGCTTCAAGTTTAGCGCAGGTTGTCGGGATTTTATAGATATATTCCGCGGTCAGTCAAGACGCACAAGCGCCCCTTCCTCTGTTGACATTTATAAGTGCAGGGGTCGGCAAACTTTTTGGACTACTGGGCAATCTCAGGAGGTCAAGAAGGCACCTTAGGTTAGAAGAAACAAGGTGTCCAAGGAAAGTTTTTTTCCAACTGTGACTGCAAGCGAGCAGTCTCAGTCTTCCGCTCATCCACGGTGTAGTCTCTGTATGTGTGCGCATGCTTGGCATCGAAATGCCCCTTGAGATTTGACACTTGAAAGTGCTGTTGTTGTTGTTGCACACTAAACACAGGGCTTTGTTGTTGCATTTGATTAACAATAATTGGTCGGTCCATTCGGAGTTGAAGACATGACATTCAAGGTCAACCTTCCGGAGACTGGTAGCTGCGCGTTGCTTCTGCTTTTTAGGCATAGTAATTGGGGTTACTGTGCAGGAACTTGGTGATATTGATGATATCACGGGAACTCGCAATAACACAACAATTCTGTTAGGCCGGACCCAACAATAAATAACTAGGGGGGCATTAGGCCAGACTGGAATACTGGCTAGGCTGTATCTTGCCTAAAAGCCGGAGTTTGCCTACCTCTTCAATAGTGAATGGAGAAAGAGGCATAAGATCCTTTCTTAAATAAAGTTTAAAAAATATTCCTAGGCCTCTTTCTCTTGTTCCACATTGAATGTTAAGCAAAACCTCTTTGTTTCCATATGAAAATATTTTATATCTAATGGGGAGGAAAAACTTCCTCAATTTTTTCAATAAATTTCAAGTTTTTAATTTCGGCCCTCTGTGTATTTGAGTTTCAGACCTACAAGCCTAGACCACTACTACTGCCACTACACAAACCTGTTGTTTTCTGCAGGGAATTAGATTGAAGTGAACAAATTCAGCTAAGGTCAGTTTTAACTTTTCTTCTGTTTTTACTGGATAGTGGTTCAATATAGGCTTTCCCTTTAAACAAACATCCAATAAAATACAATCATCATATTTTCATTTATTGAACATATAAAAGACCCACATCATGATCCTTTCCTCTAAATCATATCCTTCATTCTCATCTGGAATATGATAAGAATGCTTTAATACATTGGCTGCTTCAAATGTATTATTTACTTTACTTCCCTTTTAATATATACATGTATTTCACCAGCAGATATAGTTGTATTCTGAATCTTATTATTATAAGAAATGTTCCGTGAGTGGTGATGCTCAATACCATTCTGAATGAGATATATCTAGGATTATGCAAATGATAAAAGTAGGTCAAATATTATGCACAGCTTTCAATACTGAAGCACCAAACTGTGTAACAGACAGATATGATAATGATGCATGATGCATACGTTCCTATACTTGGGACATTACAATGCTTTGCCGTCAGAACAAATTCTTAAGGGAATTTTTATGATTGTTAAAGCAATGAATAAAATTACCATAATGTAAATAATTCTATAAGCAGCACTGCACACTACAAAAAGTTACCTACAATTTAAATAGTGGCAAATGTGTGTGAACTGTTGTACCTACAAAAAGATATGCACAAAAAAATAAAAGTTTATCCCCACCATCATACCATGGCAGCAATATACTTTACTTTACACTTTCACTATTGCTTTTAAATTTAGGTACATAAAGTGATGAATATACTACACTTACTGCTCCCATTATACATCTCAACCACAAAGTTATTAGAATAAAATATTTTTGTAAAAGTTGATCCTAAATTAGCAGTGTGCAATTAATATAATGCTTTATATGATATTTTTACATATCTCTGCTTTTCAAATTGTTAATAATAATTTGGACTTGTTTATTTTTTTTGTTAATTGATTACCTGTAACAAGCTACATTCCAGCTACTGAACACTGATCATGGCTGTGTGAAAGTTCTCTCATGTGTGCATGAATGCACGACCAAGGAAGCATCATTTTACTGCCAAGGAGTAAACACTGCTCACTAGCTGCATAGTCTAGACTTACAAATCAGAATTTAATTTTATTGTCATAAATTCTTTAAAGACTCTAAAACGAAAAAAATGTGTAAGTATAAAAACAGCAACAACATTTTAAAATGCATTTTCAAAGCATATATTACCTTTTAACTTAAAGAAAAAATAATACGTTCAAATTAAAAAGAATTATTTCCAGCCCATTGACTACTACATTTAAAATTCAGGTGAACTAAATATCTAAGATGGTATGATATGCAGCTGGATCTGTTTCCCAATGGCACAAATTAATTGTTGAATTAACTATTTGATGCTTGGTTGGGTGTTGAAGTCACAAAGTGGATAACATTGTCTCACCAGTTAAAATAAGATAAAATATATAATCCCCATACCTTCTTCTTAGTTAGTGTTAAGATTTTTTTCAATTAATAAACAGAAGGGCAATAATTCTGGACGACTCACTTTCCATTCATCATTTTAAGAATTGGTTAGGTGTTAAAGGCTTCTGAAAATGTAAGGTTAATTGTCAATAGTTTAGGTAGGTGTTTTAGATAAAGTGTTAAGGCTTGAGGTTAGTGCTAGGGTTAGGATTAGAGTAAGGTTTGAGGTTTAAGACAATAATTATTATTATTAATATTATTAATTATGTTATTGACACCCAAAACTTTACCCTGAGAGCTACTGGTTCAAATGTCAACTTATAGGGACCGAAAGAATTAGCATCTGAACAGATGGTGACGGAAAAATATGTGTAAATCATAAGGGTATACAAAAAATTCTGTTTTATATCTAATTCTAACTAGATATGGTAGGCTCATGCCTATAGGTGCTACTAAAGAAGGAGAATTTGAGATTCAAGACTGCTGTAATTTCACAGCCACCTGCACAACTATATACATCCTACAAACAATTTTTGAAGTCTCTGTATTTTGTAAGTCTATACTTATGCAGCTGATAGTAGCTCCAATACAAACAAAGAAACATATGAGAACCGATCACAATTTGAATGATCTACTGCTCATTTGGGCCTGATTTATTAAGGCTCTCCAAGGTTGGAGAATATACACTTTCATCAGTGACCTGGATGATCCATGATTTCAACTATTTGCTAACAGCTTTTAATGACTTCCATTCCAGGTTTACTGATGAAAGTGTATCTTCTCCAGCCTTAGTCATTTAATCACAAACATAAGACATATATCTTGCATTAAACACCTACAGGTATTTTTCTATATTTACACTCTGTTCAGCAGGAAGCATCTGAACACTCTGTACCGCAGGGTGTCCAGTAAAAGGCCAAACCAGGCATCAAGAATTCACTGTGATCTCCTGAGCAAAAAAAACAGTAAGTAAATACAAAATCCTTACTTTGTGATAACCCCCCCAAAAACAATCGGGTTTATGCCCTCTCCTCCGTTGCTCAATCACTCACTACAATCTTCTTGCACACTTGTTCTCCTGTCATGGCCAGCTAGGCTTAGACAGTGGTGTCACATTGTCACTGTTAACTCCAACTCTACAAAGGTTCCTTGAAGATACAAAGTCTTTATCACAAAGCAATAGGGTTGATCACCCTGCAATAGTGTATATCAAAGGAAATCATGTAGTTTATTACATTCATAAGATTAAAATAGGTAAGAGCCCTTGATCACTGAGGAAGCCAATCCTAACACTCACCTGATCCTGGATGCCATAGGAAATTGTATGTCTACTTACTGATAAAAATAGATGACAATTGAATATATACTGATTCCGCATGAACTTAATAAAATTTGAGAGGTGTCAGACTGAATCCAAAAGGAAAATCTCCTAATTGAAAGACACCTCTTCTTCTTATAATAAGGAGATTAGTAAGAGAGAAAACTACAATGCATGGTTAAACATCTTTTTAGGTCACGCAGAATATACTGAGAGTAAACTTTTCCAAAATAACATGAGAGTACGGAGATTCCCAGAGGTATCAAAAGGTTCAAACTCAGAAATCTTTGCTGAGAGCTTCTTCAAGGAATTACCCCTCCTAGATCCACTTATGTAGTAGAGAGAGCACACTGAGTTTCAACAGGCAAACAAACCCCTGAGGTATCTTCCAGACCATACATACATGACATCTGTGTACATATATCCATATTCTCTAATTACAGGGAACACAATCCTACTCTGTCAAAATATGGGCTGTAAAAGGGATTTGATCTGTCTGTGGGCAACAAGTGAGCTTTGTACAGAGCTCTTCAATCAGCAGGGAGCACAAGCTTTCCTGATTGCAAGAAACATGCTGAACCTTCAAATTTCCATAGAGCATGTCTTCATGTTCATGTCTGTAGCCGTTAGCAGGGGACAAACCTTCTTCTCACCCTGCAGCTGTTACAGAAAGAAACTGAATTTTAAGTGTTAGCTCACCTTTTGTATTGATGCACCTGCAATGTATTAAGCTGATATAAACTGAAGGCATAGTTGGGCCTTAAAACAGTCTGGCAAGGATTTTCTGTTTGTGGAAGTAGTTTTAAGCTTCAGGTTCCTGTGTCTGTAGGAATGGGTCTGTATGTGACTTACTGTGCACTTACTTACCTAGAAGATTGTGTTTTATTGCCATATGATATCTTCCAAGCATATGCCTCCAAACTTAGAAATCATTTTATAACAATATTTATGTTTAGGGAGAAAAAACACATTGGGCTTCCAATTTTAAAACTGGCCATTCTGGGTTGCAGTAGGACCATTGACATTGTAGAAAGGTCAGATAAAGATTGAACAAAAAATGTCTTTTGGTTGACTTAATTTGGGTCTTACACAAACAAGAAATTATTTGACCCATTTCTAGATGCATGTTGAACATGAATTTGTCTGTTTAGGTTGATTTTTTTAAGAAATGTAAGATGTTTACTTATAAAGGAGAACTTTTTTTTTAGCTTTTCTTGCATGTGATTGATTAGTCCTTGCACCTTTCAATCTACACAGAAAAGGAAATGTGCCATATGCCAGTATTGTCATGTAATAACTTTATTGGCACCAGTCTAAAATCACAGATGGATTTTACCCTCTGAAATGTTTTACCCACTAGGGACAGGAAGGAAGATTTCCCTGGGGATGCTTATATGATTTTAAAAAAAATAATGAAAATTTTTTTTAGACAAAATAGTTCTAAAATAGTTCTAGTCTTTTTTAACATCTACCCAGAATAGTTTAAAGACAATATTTTATTTAAAAAAATACCAATATCAAGCTTTATACCTTGTCTGTATTGTACTCAAGATCTGAAAGATGGGTAGCACTCGGGGAGAAGATGTATATTGAATGTGTCACAACAACATTTCATACTTCTGTTTTGAGAATTTTCTTTTTTGTTAACAAACATATTATATTCTGATCTGATTTTAATATGTGCAAGAACAGTAATGCATTTGCTGCTTTAGTTGTACCACTCAACTATCTAGATGACCAATATAATAGAAAATGTAGTTTAGGAAGGTAAAATATTTTACAGAAACCAGAGTATTATCCAAAAAATCATGTATAATTTTAACTACATCTATCTAACCAATGTTATAAATGCCTGAGGCTAAAAAGGTTACATGTCATATGCCTCAATTTGTTACAATCAGAAAATATACATAAAATATTTACAATATATGTCATTTGTGATAAAGATGTCATTTTAAGTATTTCACAGTGTGACTTAACTTTTCATACACTTCAAGTCAAAATAGAAGTGTCTTGCTCTTATGGGTATGGTTGCATATTGACCGCTGTGTTTTGTATTACAGATTGTCAAGGCTAGAACCAGAACCTTAGGTACCACTTAACCGTCTTCAGCATAGTAGTAGGTGAAATATGGGGGGTGGGGGGTTGTAGGTAAGCAAAAATGTGGATCATGGAATTGTAGGCTCAAATAATATTAGATAATAATAGACTTAAGAAAAATATGATACAGCTTGTAAAGAGCATGATATATATATATATATATATTTGCACACACAACTTCTGTAACAGGGTGTTTTCTATGGTTTGCAAAGTGAAACGTATAATTGACTGACAAAGTTCGAAAAATAATCGTATTATACCAACATCAGAGGAGGCACTAGCTGAGTAATATAATAGCTTCTCAACAAACTTTCTCTTTTCAGAAGGTTCTTCCCAAGTATAAATGGGTTGGAAGTGTAAAATGTAACTTGAAGGGTACTACCATGACTTATACTGTAATTGCTAATGAGATGCTCAAATAGAAAGTGAGAGTATCATGGGGTGTCTGAATATATCATATATTCTTTATTCATGAGGAACTAATGACCTGATTAACTTAAAGAGACTGAGATTGCTAAAAAAAAAAAATATCAGGAATGTATTAGAAAAGACGAATCAGCATCAAGATCGAGGAGACAATGCAAGGCTATTTCTAACTCACACCTTTAACAATTTCCTTTCAGATGTACTTCCAATGTATTTTACTTCACTTATTTGCACATAATATGCTGAAAGTGTTCACTAAATATATATTTGATAGGAAATAGATTTTGAGAATTCTCTTACTTGATTTTATTTAGCCATAACTACCTAAGTGGCTGCCTAAAATAATAAAATGCTCCCTTTTTCTTCTCCGGTGCTTTTTCTTTTGAATTTAATAACTTTCAATGATGGCACCAAGCCATTAAAGCAGCATGAAGCTGACCTTGAAAGGTTGAAAAGTGTTAAAACAGATGTAGTTGTAGAGTATTTACTATTGTGATCTGCAGATCTACGGGGACAAATAAAAAACCTATTTGCAAACATTTTACTAAATCACACATAATATATTGGAATTTGCTATAAAATCTATTCCTAATTATATAAGCCTTCAACAATTTTACACATTTCTAGCTGGATAACCATTTCTGAGTTCACATGGAAACCTGAAAGTCAAGCAACAAAAAGTTATAACAGAAGAAATGAAAATGTATATTTTTGCTTCTGATTGAGAAGAAAAATACATTTTATTACCAGCTATGGTATTTCTACAAAGAGTTGCAAAAAAGTAATCTTTTGTTTATTACTGTTTGCTTGTCAAAAAAAGTATTTTTGAGGGTTTATGTTATTATGGTGACATTATTTCTGTGTGTGTAGGGGAAGAACCGGATCTTGGACTATAAATCTGGTTGTGCAAAACAAGGGATTTTAGAAAGGGTCTCCTATTCTATGGGGAGAATTGTGAATGAAAGCCTTTGTGCATTTAGTACATAGTAGTAGTAAAAGACCATAAATAAAAAAGTTATTATATATCATAATATATTTTTATATAAAATCAAAACAGAAAAATGTAGTAAGAGAGGAAGAAGAAGTGCAACCGCATATTTTACTATATCTAGTGGGAGCAGCAAGAACTACAAAACTTTCTGTAAAGGTGTTGAAAATGTCACACTGACCAAGAAAGAAAGGGCCCAGAGGGGTATTTGTATATACTATACCGTGTTTGCAAATGTCAAATTTGCAGAGACCCCAACTTTCACTGAGAAATAATATTTGGTTAAAAAAAAATTTGGTTTTGCATCAAATGTTTAAATAATTCTTCTGACTTTAGGTTCAGTAATCATCTAATAACATACTTTAACTTTGTAAAATTAACAGGTATAGTTAATCAACAGTACAAAAGTTTATGTAAAAAAATATTTCTGATTGCAATTGACTGGATGGCTTAGGTCAGCAGAGAGACATACGATTAGGTTGTTGCCAGTTACTACAGTTTCTCAATTTAGATGGAATGTAATATATAGTATATACACCAATGTACATTTTATTTAGTGTTATTAAATAGAAGTATATACATTTTTTAAAGTGATACTGGAGAACAGGAGCTTTTGAACCATCTTCTTTGCACTGGGTTAGATCATCATTAGAATAATTGTTCTTTAATGGCCAGTGAAGAGAAGTCTCATTAATGGGACATAGGCTGCAAAAAACCAAAACCCATCACATGACCTTACTTCCTGAATTTCAAAACATAAAACACTTTTGGCCTTCAATATACTTCAATATACTACAATGATCTGTGTATAGATCATGCACAGAAATGTTTTTACTTATTCTAAGCAAGCAAAAACTTTTTTTTATGTATCTTTAGCCCTAGGCGATGTCCAGATTGGCAGTGGAACAGATGTTCCTGTGCAGTTCTGGTGGCTGGTACTTTGCACCTCGGCACTGCTTCTTAAGGAACCCGTGCTTGAACATATTACAGCAGACAGTATTTGGTGGTATTGAACCTCTCACTGCTGTCCCCAAGTAGTTTTCTATAGGTGACCACTGGTGAGATGCTACATATATCCTATATCTTGCCTTATTAAAGGCAACAGTTCTGGGATGTGAGGAAGACTATGAATTGTGAATAAATGAGTTTTAACTGCTTACAACGTGGATTTAGTTTTTCTATGCAGTCCATATCATGGTAGATTGCTGGCTCTGTGATAGAAGCAATCAATACATGTCTCCTGGTATGCACAAACATTAGTGCTTACAGTTAGAGGATACCTGAAGCATGACAACCACTCACCAACCACATCTGATAACTAATAATAATAATCTTAATACACTGAAATGAGAACAGTGCCTTTAGATTCAATGTTAGGAGCATAATGGAGGAAGTTGATCAGTTTAAGAAAAGTAGGTTTGAGGGTTTATGTTGAAAATTTGTCCTGATTTTATCCTTTGGTAGATTTTAGGTTAACAGTCCAATTAAGGGTTAGGATTACTTTTTATTGGGGGGTTATTTTGGACTGGATGCCTGCCACTTGCTGATTAAGTCTCTGCTATGTGCACTTAACATAGAAATAATTGAGAACAGCTACTGTCATTAATTTCAATGTTACCAGTATATAGATGAATGTTGATAAGCTGTAGGAGTTCATCTGCCATAGAAGCGTGAGTGCAAATGTTTTTCAAGCTGATTGTAAACTGTTTGTTGAGGATCTTTGAGAATGCATAACTTTAAAACAAAAGCAGCTCAGAGATCAAAAATGGTTTATTTTATGTTGAAATCTTACAAATTAAACATTTTTCAACTTTTTAGGAACAAGATAATTGTATCCATTTTACTTGCACTGGCACATGTTTGGTAAATTATATCTGGAGCCATGGCTAAATTGTTTTCAGCATGCAATTTCTGTAATGAAAACAATATAACCAATGTGTGATTTATTATTGATGTATTCTATATCCACAAGTACTTTTATTGCTTCCATGGTACTACTTACAAAAAATAATAATTGTTTAGTTAAATTAATTAAAACCTGAACATAATCCCCCTTCATCTCTAATTTTGTGAAAACTGAACTACAGCACAGTTTATTATTGCTTTTTTTCACCAAACTTCTTGAAATCACATTGACTAACTAGATAGAAACAGCGTTGTTTTGTCAACAGCCTGAAAATAAATTGATGATAATGAAACAGATTCACCATTTGCCTAATTAATGTATCCTTGAAATAATTCCCTTGTTAATTAGATAACTTCAACTTGTGAAAAAAACATGTTTGAAATGTACTACAGTGCTACACTCAGACACTTTCTTTGTCAGGCTTTAGTTTAGATATATAAATAATTTTATTTCACAAATATAGCCTTTCAGTAAGTATAATCATCAGCGTTGCCAGCATGGCAATATAAAGAGAGATAATCAAGGACGTTTGCCTCAGTGGAAATTAGGCACATTCAACCAACGTAAGGGTCTCTAGTTTCCAAAGTGACTTTTTAAATGTAGACATTAATCTTATAATATGCTGACAGTTGGATATTCATGGGAATTAAAGGGGCACAGGGAAAAGCAATATTGCAGACTTTTAGTATGCGTACTACTGTACCTTGAGTATTTAAAATGGCTTTAACAAAGCCCACATAACAACTCGCTGTCAAGGTTAGATTGAATGTTTATTTGATTCAGCTTTCAAAATTATAACTGTTCCCATTATTGCTGATTTCTACAACCTTGAGATGCTTTGTATGTTGCTGGAGTCATTGCACTTTACATTTTTTTCATGCAGGTAGCTAAAAGCTTTTTTTTTCTATTTGTAAACACATGCCGCAATATTTCTACTATGGTATAGAACATATAATAGAAATATTATTATAATAATGCAAAAAAAAAAAAATTAAATCAAGAATATATACGTATAAGACCTTGTTATGATATATAATTGTTTTTCTGCATATAGTATAATTACTAAGACGTGATATGAAATGGTACTTTAACATATCTTCATGTTCTATTGAGAAAGTACTTCCTGCTTTATATCAATGCTTTTAGAGATTAAATGCCCCAGTAAGAGCCATTACAATGTAACATGACATTTAGCATGTTCCCTGCTGAATTCTGGAGAAATGTAAATACTTCAGGTATAAAATACAAAAAATAGATGTTTGCATGCTTCATGCTTGTTATCATTATGCTTACAAAAGCAGTGGGATTTTGCCTGTGTTTTATGCGTTCCTACTCCTTATGATAAAGTGTATCTACACCTAATAACACAAATGTAAAAAATTGAAACTAACAAGTCCTTTATTGTGTTACCTTTGTTTTCATTTTCAGGCTTGCAACCTTTATATCCATAGATCATTACATGCCAGTAATATTCGTCCTGTTCTAGGGAGGGTGTTGTAAATCTAGAACAGGAATTATGTTAGTTCTATAGAACACTTTCCCCTCTTTCCTTCTTAATAACATGGGAAAGTGTAACAAAGTGATAATGGTGAACTGGATGGGTTGATAAGACTGCCAAGGAAAATGGCTCGGCTACTCCCTGGTGCATGGTAATAATACCGACTACAAACTATCTAAACTGCTATTGAATTGCTGGCTGTGTGTGTATGATAATGAAGTTCCAGTGGATCATAAATTACTAATAAACAATTGCTTCTATCTATACCAGTTTATGAAAAGAAGATCATTTACAGATACACATATTAGATATGTGTCAGATTGCTGCAATCCCAAAAATACTTAATATTCAGCTCGAACCAGTAGGAAAATGTCATATTTAAACTGTTTTGATTTTTATCGATTTTTTATTGAGGAATTTCAAGGAAAAAAAGGAAAACAGGAACAAAGATTAGGAGCTTACATTCAACAAAGTAGTCAAGACAAGAGAACAATAGACCTAGTATAAAAAAAAATCGTACATCAAGATTAATATGACTGACTTGACACTGCCATAGAAGGATGAAAATGGAAATATTGCAGCAATAAATCATTGAACTATATTTAAACACTAACAATGAACTTCTCCGACTTGCTCTTTTTGGTAATTTATATATCATTGGAAGTGTTTGCTTTTATTTTTTAAATACTGATGACCCAAGGAAACCAGGACTCACAGGCTCAAGAGAAAGAAAGCTGTATTGTACCAGGCATATACAATCATTAAGGGCTATTTTCATAAAACAGGGAATCCGACATTCCCTCAGACATCCTCTGGCAGGAATAATTTACTGCTATTGAAACACATGGAACTGGAAGATTTGCACAAGGCAATATTAGGATAACCTCTACTGCTACTTATTTGAGGACTTTATTTTTCATACTGTAATCTTGCTGGCGACAAGACACCAGCTGCATTAATCCATCACTTCCTTTTTCCCTTAACAACACCAATCCCTTTAGATTTCAAGGACCCTGGTGGACTACAAACATACTAGAATAGAACTAACATATGATCTTTCCTTTTCTGAAAAATGTACTTAAGGTCCACACAACGAGGGTGACTATGAGGGTTTATTTCTCTTTTAAGAGTTAAGAGTAAGCATTTTTAAACTTCCTATGATTGTATATGGCTGGTGCAAAAACAGGTTTTTCTTATAATAATGAGTATGTGAGTGTCATGTTTGGGGCAACCGAGCCTCTAGGTGGCACTACTGCTTGCACAGAAGTAGTGTGAGCCCCCGGAAAGGCCAAGGTGCAGAATCTAAGCAGTATCCAGGTCTTTTCCAGAGCTGCTAGTGGTGAGGATGTTGTGCAGCTGGCTGCTGCCAGGTTGTAGTCCTTGGGAACACCAGAGTGGGCAGGATAAGGCATGGTACCAAATCACTAGGCGGGAGAATAGTCAAGAAAGGCTGGGGTCGAGGCACGCAGCAAGCAAAAGAGGGCAGGAACAAACACAGGTGACACAGGGATCACCACAGACACAGAGGAACAGTACAGGGGAACTGGCTGGGAAACAACAGACTAGGCAACAGGGGATTAACATAGGAGCTGGACAGGGAAAGCACTGAATTAATCAACAGGTGTATAGGAAATGCTCAGCAGAGCTAGGCGGCTCAGCATTAGTTGCGACGTGTTGTACAAAAGCAGAGTGCTGTGTCTGAGCCAGCTAAATAGCCAAAGGTGATTCTAGAGGCTATTTCTTGATTGGCCGGCAGGGGGAAATCTGGAGGAGCAGGTGTGCCCGGGCTCATAACTGCCTGGATGCGCGGGAGAGAGGTGTTAACGCTTTAGCGAGGAAAGGTAGGTATGATAGTGAGTTTCACTAGTCTCTTTTTGAGCTTCAACATTAAACCTTTGTTCTGTTTAGTGTTTGTTGCAAGTGCCAACACTCTCCGGTCACAGCAGCCACTAATTATTATTTTTTGTCTTAGCTCCACACTTACAGGTTAATTTTCCTATATTTGGCAAATGCCAAAAAAAGGAAAAATGTCTTGTTGCTCTTGTCGGAAATTCGGAGTTGTGACATGTTCTCTGCATACTTCCCATATGATTTAATAGAGTCTTCCTAGTCCTTATCCCGGCCTACAGGAGTATTAGACTTTATATTGTAGAGATCTGAGAGTGGGAGTGGTTAAGTAACTTATCTAGTAAGAAAACTGAGTATGACTGACCCCACAAAAAGGCTGTATGTTGTCAGCTGACAACAGTATTATTATTAATACACAGTATTTATAAAGTGTCAACATATTACGTAGTGCTTTCTTGGGGGGGAAGCCAATTAATCCAACTGCATGGGTAGAACCTGCACACTCAATGCAGACAGTGTCCTGGCCCGAGATTTGAACCAGGGACTCAGCACTGTAATGGTCAGAGTGCTAACCCCTCAGCTACCATGTTGCCCAGTACATAGGAGCTGAGCACAGTTCTGGCAGGTCAATGGCTTTTTACTTTCAAGA
Source organism: Pyxicephalus adspersus (assembly GCF_032062135.1). Lineage (NCBI taxonomy): Eukaryota > Metazoa > Chordata > Amphibia > Anura > Pyxicephalidae > Pyxicephalus > Pyxicephalus adspersus. The sequence goes on along the minus strand of NC_092862.1, from coordinate 42,528,002 downwards.
TTTTAAATGGATAAAACAGGTAGGTAACGTAGGTGAATACTTGGCCCACTTTGAAGGCTTGTCAGTAGACTAGCAGTAGTAGTGGTTTAAAATGCTCTAAAATTTCTCTAGAAGCCCGTCTGTAATATTGCAGGGTCAGCACTGCTCTATATTGAGCGCTAATGGACAAGAATGCTGAGGTCGTCTCCATATTTATTAAGATTTAGCTTAAAAGTGCTATCTCATAGTATTCATAGTCCAAAAACTATGGAGGCGCATAAATGATACAATGATTTTCCTGGCCAAAAAAGCTACACACTCTAATATTTTGTTGGACCACCTTTATTTTGAAATACAGTACACATTCACCATGGTATCATTTTAATAGGCTTATGAAATGTCACTACCTTTGATTTCTTCTAGAGTTGCTCTGATTTTTGTTTACAAGATCCTGTATAGAAAATGGGAGAGTTGGACCATTGTGAAACATATTCTCCAGCACATACCAAATATTCTCAATGTGGTTAAGGTATTGTGGTCTGAACTCTGTGGTGGCTGATCCATGTGTATATGATGTTTGATGCTTCCTGAATCACTCTTTTACAATTTAAGCCCTAATCCTGGCATTGTTTTTTAGGAATATGCTGTGCCATCAGGGAAGATAGTGTCCATTGATGAAAAAAACTGGTGATTCTGTAAATTAAGGCAACTGACCTCATTTTTGGGCACATGACATTGCTGAACCTAGACCTGACCAACTGAAGCAACCTCAATAAGACTGCTCCCATAAACTTGGGGACCTTCCTTTTGCTGGACAGTGTGTAACTGTCCAGCAAAAGGAAGGTGGGCAGGGGTGGGCAAACTTTTTGGACTACTATGCCATTTCAGGAGGTCGAGAAGGCACACTAGGCCAGAAGAAACAAGGTGTCCAAGGAAAGTTTTTTTTCAACTGTGACTGCAAGCGAGCAGCCTCAGTCTTACGCTCATCCGGGGTGTAGTCTTAGTATGTGTGTGCGTGCTTGGCCCCTTTAGATTTGACCACTTGAAAGTGCTGTTGGTGTTGTTGCACACTAAACACAGGGCTTTGTTGCCGCGTTGAAGAATAATTTGTCAGTCCATTTAGTTAAAGACGCGACGTTCGAGGTCAACCTTCTGACTGGTAGCTGCGCGTTGCTTCTGCTTTTTAGGCATTGGGGTTACTGTGCGGGAACTCGATTATATTGATGATATCGTGGGACTCGCGATAATGCGACAATTCAATTAGGCCGGATCCAACAATAAATAACTAGGGGGGCGTTAGGCTGGATTTTGCCTACCTACCTGTGTATAACATTCTACAGCCTTCACCTGCATATATGCTCTTTTGCATAGAACTGGTTTAAATCTGGTTTCATAAGCAACTCAGGGTCAAACAGATAATTAACAAAATGGACAGTCTACATTCTAAAACAAACCAGATTTGACTAGAAATAGCTTCTACACAAAGATAGAAAAGATTATCATATATATAAAGTATGATTAAGAATTTTCCTACACTAGGCACCAGCTAAAGTTCATGCCCTACCTTTCTCTCTCAAAAGTAACTTCAAACCAACTGAAATTAGACAGTATTTGCAGAAAGGAAACCTAATTTTGTTGTGGATACTCATTTTATTATCAGATTAATTGGTCTGAAATTAGAATGGTAGTTTTAAAATGATCACAGTAAGGCTTAGTCTACATGGATGTTTCCCCAAAGTTTAACCTGAGGCTTAAAATCCCATGTTTTAAATTCCCATGCATTTCAATGGGCTAATCTATACCAGGGCATTTTCTTTGCGGCACGTTTTTGAGCATTATAGATAACGCTCCTTGCAACTCTTTAAAGGTTAAAATTCAGGGTTAACATTGATTGATTTCAACATTGAAAACATTGATTTCAATGGGGGCATTTTCCTGCGTTTATAAATGCTTGAAACGTAAACACAGTAAAAACGGGAAAACGGGAAACGCAGCAATGAAGTTTTCCAGCTTTTTCCGAGGGTTTAAAGCCAAACTTTGAAAAGCTAGTAAAAGTGCATAAAAACGAAAAATACATGCAGTAGGAATGTTTACATGCATTTTTAAAACCGCCTGTGTAGACCCAGCCTAAACAATATATACAACAGCTTCTAAAAATACTTGTAATACAATTTTAATAAAGTTTTCCACACAAACAAAGATTAATTGTTTTGCTATATATATATATATATATATATATATATATATATATATATAAAAATATATATATATACAGTTCCATGTATAACTCTCTAGGATGTTCATCAAAGGATCTTTTTTTTGTCCCATGAGATAAATAAGACACATTCATATGTTAGTTCATGAAATAAATTCATCAATATGTCTAAATTTCACTGTTTGATGAATAAACACGATCGAATAACACACACGTACATGTATCTTACATATCTCACTTGAGAAAAATAAGCCCCTTTGATGAATAGATTTAGTCGATTTTGCAGTGGTTAAATATTAAGTAAATACTTGTGAAATAATCACATTCTAAAGAGATGCATCATTATTGTCATTCCCCTGGGCAAATATTAAACTTTTCTCTAATATTCATAAATTCATAATAAAATAACGAGAGAACTCCAGGTCTTGTCACTTGATTAATTAGATGTCTAACTTTTCAAAGAATGCATACATCTAGGAAAAAAAGGTTTGCCCTACATATTTGAAATGTGGAACAGTGACAAATTGATAGGAAAAATAATCTCTATGACCAAACCACAATTATTATTATTATTATTATTAAACAGGATTTATATAGCGCCAACATATTACGCAGCGCTGTACATTAAATAGGGATTGCAAATGACAGACTAGAATGCATGGGGACTTCAAACATGGGCTTTAAAAGCCTCAGGTTAAACGCTGGGGAAACAGTCCGTGTAGACTAAGCCTTAAAATAAAAGCATAGAACAGTTAAAAAATGTAATTTTACAAGAAAAAAAAAATCATGAATTTGTTTTTGTGAACAAGCATAATTTAATCTTACTTTTTGACTTACCAATACAAACCACTTGATGATATATTAGCCAAACAATCTCACTTAATTCCAATGAAAAATTAAATACTGCTTGAAAAGGTAAAAATGTTCTGCAATATAATTTCTATTTAAAAGCAGGATGATTTGCTTTCACTCTTCTGTCCAGTTCAGAAGAGTCCTGTACACAATGATTGGTGTTTAAAACATGAAAGTGTGATATAGTCTTAACATATGTTTAGGTTGTCTTTCATTAGCATAAACCCCAAATAACTAGGTAGAGTATTGCAAAGGCTATTGCATGGTGCTGCTGAAATTCATAGGAGATATTTTGTCACAGGGTGCCAGTCACTGAAATTCACTGACTCGAGATTCACAAAAGAGCACCAGACTATCATGCTTCTATCTCCTTTTTAACAATAGGTATTTTACATTAAGGAATTATCCTACTACCCACTCAATAGCTTTTCAGACTCTGATTCATCCAAAGAATCTACTTTCATTCTTTTGTAGTCCACTTGGAGTTGTTCTTGGCCCAGGCAAAATTCTTTTACTCATTTTGCCTTTTTAGAAATGATTTTCTTCCTGCCATTCGACCTGTCAAACCTTCAGCTTAAAGACTTTTCATTGCATTTGAAAGTGAAAATTGTTTACTTATTTAAACTGTATTTTAAGCTTTTGTCTTGTGAGCCTTTCATCAAGTAAGCGGTAGACTCTCAAAAACAATTCTTCTGACTGTACACACCTTGGCTTGCAAATTCCTTATTGTAATAACTTTTACTTAAAACTTTGAAATTAATTTTTTTCAGGTTGTGGTAACCTAAACTTTTTCTTTCAATTCTCAAAATTCTGTGTATTTACTGATTTCCTTTATAGCATGGATAAAATATATATATAAAAAAAAACAAAACAAAAAAAAAACAGAAAACTGACTGCTATATATTATATGATATCTCTTGAAAAACAATAAAAACAAAAATAGCTGAATATTGCATACTGGATTGGATTAGGTCCAGAATACTTTTACTGTCCATAGATTCATTTTTCATTTTATAATACTTGCTGCTTTTTGTAATTTATACATAATTTATCACCATCAACTGCCATACTCTGTATAGAAATGTATACTATGCAATTAGTCATTAAATTGAATTCAGTGTAAATTATTTAAATGTAAATAATGATGTGTAGATGTAGAAAATGTGTAATAATATCCAAATGTCACTCATCTGAACAAACATGATTAATTTAATAAATAATAACGTATTTACTTTGCCAATTATATATTCTGTGAGCATTTGTTCCACAGGTATCATGTAATCACTTCATGTTAATTACTCCTTACAAGATATAATTGGTGAAAGAAAATTACTTTAAGCCAAACAGAAAATAATAGATCCTCCTGAGCATTGTGATATTTTCAGAAGACAAGATTACAAATATTAGTCAATTAGAAAGCTTCTATCTAATGTTTGGAAAACGGCCAATTACAAGGTGACACATTACAATTTCAAACAACATTCCTGCTGATAATGATGTAATCTTCCTATTACCATATTATATTTTTGTCATCAAAAACAAATTATGTTGATAACTGGTGATTTATATTCCCAGGCAGGAATGCTTTTTTGTGGCTTGGTGCAGCAGGCTCAGATGGGTCAAATGGAGGGCCTCTGATTCATTTGTAAAAAAAAAGGTTCCAGTGTGACAATCGTACAGTGTCTTATAAAGGAAATAGGTTTACTAAGTAATAGTCAGCTGATTAGGCTGACTGTATATGATATGAATCCTGGAAACACTCAGCTGGCTGCTACAGAAGTAGATGTTTGCCGGACATGTTTTCGCATATTGGCTACCTGGAAGAATTAAGACAACTTCTATGGATATTCTGCATTGGGCAGTAGCATATGTGAAGCAAATGTGACATACTTCTCTTAAGGCAGGGATGAGGGAAGTAATCCTACTGGTAATGCTATGTTTATACAAGTGTTTGATTACCAAGTATACCAAAATGAGGAGGGTGTGTATGAACTTTATACAAACTCCTCTTCCCTTTAAATTAGAGCTATTATGACATTTTCCCATTGTATTTTTAAAAAATATTTTTTTTTTAAATTTGAAGGGTAGGACCTTCGCCTCTGTCTTGCTGCTGCAGCAGTAAACACTGAATGGGAAACTCAGAGCCTCCTGAGATACCTCCCAGGAGGCTTCGATCTGTTCTTTCTGCGCATATCCAACCTCAGGCACAAATCCTGGGGGTTATTACCTCAACCACTCTCTGACGCCATTGATGTAGATTTTTCCTGCCTCCACTGACAACACAACTGAAGAGTATTAGCACACCAACTAACATCAATACTGGAAGTTTTTGCTGCCTCCAGTGACACCAATGTTGGGGATTACAAATGCAGCCAACAACACTAATGCTGGAGGTTATAACTGTTTCCATCTCCATCCTGGTGATTTTTATTTTGTGGCCACTGACAATAATTCTTAGGGGTAATAATACAGCCATTGACTCCAAATCTGGGAGTGTAGAAACAGTTGTTTTGCAGAGGTTACAATTGGGCCTTACAACTAGGGCCCTTGTTCCAGAAGGCTACTAGGCACTATCCCTTACCCTTCACCTATTGTCCTCCTCTTTCATGTTCTGACCCATAAATTGATGTAATGGGACATTGAGCTGTCACTGGCTGCATATGAAGCTCTTCTTGTATGGAGTGGGGTATGCGCTAAGGCAGGGTTGGGGGTTTTGTCACTGAAAGAAGGGTAATTGTGGGGGTGTCTCCACTGAGAGGGCTGTCACTAAGAGGGATGTCTGGGGGGATTTAGTACTAAGTGCAGGAAGTGTGCATTGAAGAAGTGGGTCACGGTATCACAGGGCAAGATGGTGGACCCTCTGTGTCACAAACCCGGTTGGCAGAGACTTGCATGGGGTGCAAATTCTAAGCAACAGCCTGGTCTTCTCTAGGGCCTCTAGAGATGAAGATTGTTGTAGGCTGTTGCCAGGTTGTGGCCCCATGCATGCAGAGGCTGGTGACTGCTCACAGGCAAGAACAAAGTGTGGTAAAGGAACGTGAGACAAGAGTATGGTCAGACAAGCCAGAGGTTAGGGCAGGCGGCAAACAGGAGAAGTCCTGTTGCGTTAAATCTTGATTTTGGTAGAAATAAGGATATCAACCATTAAGGATATCAACCATGGTGATGGATTTTTTTCTTTTGAAGGTTGTGGTAATAGTGGTTTTCAAGCTTTTAATTTGCAACTGTTAATATGCTATGAATATATATTAAAATAAGCACAGTATATCATGATGTCTGTACAGTATTTGGCAGCAGTCCTCAAACAATGGCCTATGCTGGCCTTTCACTTACACCAACAATAGGGTATTATTTCTTCCACAGACACCAATAATGGGGTATTATTCCTTCTGCTAACTCCATCCATGAAGTACCATTTTTCCCACTGACAGCAACAATAGGGCACTCTTTCTCCTGCTGAGACCACTGGGTTACTATTACGCTATTACTATGAAACCATTGATCGGACACTAATGCTCCCACTGACACCATCATATGCTATTACACCCACTGTCTGCACTGACACTAGCACTGTTACTTGTTGGCATCAAAGTGGGTACACATTATCTCACTGACACTCACTGTTCCATCTCCCACTCACCACCAATGCAGGGCCATTTTTACTTTTATCAATCACAGACACCTGCGTTTTAAACTGGCTACAGTGCAACCCACTAACAATTGGACAGATAGCGAAGCCTATTACAAAAAGGTTTAACACCTTGTCTATAGTGTTTATAATGTTGTTTTCATGGCATTTCTTGAGAAGGGAACAAATTTTCACAGCCAGATATTTACAACTTTTTCCTTGGTGGTGGTAACCCAGGCGTGTCTGATATCACCCCATAGACATCTCAATCAATGTCCAATCCTGCTGAATCTACACATAATACACAACAGTCATTAGCTGTCTAGAGACATCATTAGCTAATTCACATTGCTTCTTAGATAAATGAACTTTATAAGCCTTCCTGTCAGGTCTAGGTCATTCAGAGAGTTCTTGTTTTATTCCTGTGCAATCTTTAGAAGAAGACTGGGAATTCAATGAACTAGCTTTCCTGTTTTGAGTAACTGTCTATATTGATCTTTTGCAATTATTTGTACTTTGTATAATCTCAACTACACAAAAATGGTTTCCCATTAAATTAAATTCATGTTTGGCAATGTATAGGCATTTAAGGTTTCCAGTCAACAATCTGAAAACTGACTGTGTCTCCAACAAAAAAAGATCCCATTTGCTTTCGGTCCCAATGACCACAGAGATGTACAGGAAAATCTCTCTAATGAGTTTGCAGAATTTATCTAAAGTTTGCAGATGGGTGGTTGCAACATTGGGAAAACTCTCAGCAAAATAATCTTTTAGCAATTTGCAAGACACAAGTAAACTGTTCACTATTATCTGTTGAAAGTGTCACAGTGACTGCTTCAATTTCCATAGGTAGAAATAGGCAGAAAATTTGGTGGAGAAATTAAAATACAGTCCAAAAAAATAAATTCCCAAAAATATCTAATTCGTAGAGTTTGCCATTTAGGTATTCTATCGCTTACTCCCACACCTACACCTGAAAATTACCAGGGACAGTATATAAAAAGTATACCAGTGTAATATTACAAATTATACTCATTGGTGCTCATACAATAAAAAAATGAACAAGATCACATTTTATGAATCATGTTTTAACTAAAATGTGAACCCTATAGTTTTGTAAAGTAATAATAGATATGCATTTTTTAACAGACATCACAATTGAAGATAGTACACTGACATTTTCTAACTGAAAAAAGAGTGACACAATAACTAATCACTCTTTAAACATAATTGTACTTAATTGGCACTTCATCTTTGTACACTCTTTATTTGTCATTATTTCTCTTTTAACCTTCTCTGAATACATCAATCAAAGCCCTTTGTTTTTCTAAGACATACAGGATTTTCAAGCATTCAGTGCATTTAATATTTTTTTTTATTCATACAACGAATTAAGACTGTAGTAATTTGTGTATAGCAAATGAAAGTTTGTGGAGGTTACTTTCCAAACAGAACCAAACCCACTTTGGATGTAAGCTCTTTCAATATCGGATTGGAAAAGTGTCTCAGTTTGGGATAATCCAAAGACAGGCTTGCCTCATTGGCATGCCTGTCTCCATCTTTTATAGTTGACAGTTACACCAGCTGAGATGTAGAGACTTTAAACTGTCCCTACTCTATCTGTATAGATGAGTGTGTTTTAAAGCACATTACCAAAGGTCAAATTCACTACTAGAAGCAATATGCTGATTGTACTACTCCAGGTGTGGTCTACCTACTAATGTGCTGATGTTGTGCATACAAAATTTTTAAAGCCCTTTTTATAGACATAAATGTGAGTGTATATATACCCCAAATAGCATAAGAGAGTTACCATACCTGTCAGTTGTAATATATTCTCTCTTAGTGGATTAGTTGTTCCTGTTTACCTACCTTTTCCTTGTCAGCCAGGGAGAACACTGCAAAATATATACAATGGATTCTCCCCATTTGTGTTGTCGAAGTATCTTCTGTCAATCCTCCTATCTCATTCCTGCATCCCTGGAATATCACTCAGCCTGGTTTGGAATAGCCTTTAGGGATGGGTCACATTAGGTTGTGGACAGTAATTTGGCTGATATTTTCACCATGTACCGATATTATAAATACCCAGTTTGCTTACCTTCTGCTGCCTCTACTTTGAGATATCATGTAGCACACTGTCTCCAAATCTATAATTATATCAGTCAACATGCCGCTGTCCACAACAGCATAGTCTTGTTGTCTCTTCCAATCTTTTCAAAGATGAATTTTTAGTTTTGTATACATTTTTGTATCCATGTCCTTACAAACATAGTCGTAAACTATATCAAGTTTCAATGTGGCATACTTATTTTAACTTCCCCATTTTACAGATGTTACCAGTTTTCTTAGTGATTTTGTGTAAACAATGTTGCCTTGGTGGCATGGAAGGCCATCCTTTTCCTTGCCTTTCATTAGTCTTAGTTATGTAAGAAAATATATTCCAATGGGTTATAAGTTTAAGAGGTTAAAAAAAAGCTCATGTTAAAAACAAACCATAAAGAACAAGGAAGATTCCAAAGATATAAAAATTAAGGATCACCTTCATCGTTTGAAAACTATAAAGAATATAACAAAAAGGAGATAAAAATGTGCAAAACTTCAAAATGAAAGACAGATTGCAAAGGAATGTAAGACAAACCCCCCAAAAATGTTTAAATATATTAATAGCAAAAATATCAGATCTAAGCATGTAGGCCCCTTAAAGGATGTCTCTGGGTTGGTAAGTGGGGATAAAGAGAAGGCGGATTTACTAAACACTTTTTAGCTCTGTGTAAACAAAGGAAAATGGCAGAGCTCAAGTCCAAAATCATAATAGCAATGTCACTGCCTTAAACGGTTAACAATGGCTCAAATTGATATGATTGAGAAACATTTCAACAAAATTAAGGATGAAAAAGCAGCAGGACCTGATGGATTACATCCACGTGTTCTCAAAGAACTGAGCTCAGTTATTTCAAAGCCATTTTTTCTAATTTTTAGAAACTCTTCAATCACTGGCATGGTACGAATAGATTGGCGTGAGCCCAATTTGGTTCCTATCTTCAAAAAGGCAGCAAAGTGTTTACTAGGTAAGTTTAATGTCAGTAGTTGGAAAGGTCTTAGAGGGTTTGATAAAGAACCACAGAGGGGTTTCTGCTAGAAAATATTATAAGTTAAGATAGCTAAGTCAGTTAAGTCAGTTTTTTCCCCTGTGGAAGCAAATTGTACCAGGGTTTTTTTTTGCCTTCCACTGGACCAATTATGTCTTATAGGGTTTTATAGCTGGGATATACATATTTCCCTAGTGGTTGAACTTGATGGACTTATGTCTTTTTTCAACCTAACCTACTATATAACTACTATGTAACCATATTGTACAGTATGTTCACCTAACCGGGTTTATGGATATATTTTATATACTTTTTGTCTCAGTCAATATTATCCTATGATTTGATTTTTGATGCCTAAATGTGGATATTTGTTTCAAAAGTTTGGTATGTGATCAGTTTCTAAGGGATAGGATTCATGACTACTTAGGTAGTGTTGCTGAGCCTTAACGTCTAAAGATAAGGAGAAGATGAAGAGAAAAGTAGCTCTTTAGGGCAGTAATAATATAAAATTGATAAAAACCTTTTATTCACATTCAATAAAACAAAATAAATGTCTTAACATACATACATATAAGGTTTTAGTACTCTGACATTATGAATCTAGATACATTACATCGTGTTGGTTTTAATGTACAGAAAACCACAGTGAAGTGAGGGTCAATATAGGTGATTTTCCTGTTAATGGTCTCCCCCGACGTGTTTTGCCCTCGTGAGCTTCCTCGGGGGATTTGAGACCTTGGTATATTGACCAGGTAGCGATGTAAGTTAAAAGGCTAGAAGATCAATAATTGAGCTTGTTTCGAATGCCAGAATCAGAATAGACTTGGTGGATTGACTGGTTGGTAAGGATGTTATTTTTTTTGGATAAAAGGATAAAAAGGAAGAAAGTGTACAGTCAGCAGGCACCCAGCACAGAGGTGCTTTGGAAAATCACCTATAGTGACCGTCACTTCACTGGGGTTTTGTGTACATTATAACCAATCTGATGTAAAGTATCTAGATTCATATTGCCAGAGTACTAAAACCTTATATGTATGTATGTAAGGACATTTATTTTATTTTATTGAATATAAATAAAAGATTTTAATCAATTTTATAATAATACTGCCTTAAAGAGCCACTTTTCTCTTCATCCTCTCATTGGGCCAGATTTATTAAAGCTCTCCACATCTCCAAGGAGAGAAAACACTTTCACCAGTGAAGCTAGGTGATCAAGCAAACCTGGAATGGATTTCTTTAATGTCATTTGCTATTTTCTAGCAAATGCTTTGAATCCTGGACCAGATCTTTGCCAGGTTTGTTGGATCACCCAGCTTCACTGGTGAAAGTGTATTCTCTACAGCCTTGGAGAGCTTTAATAAATCACCTACATTATCTTTAGATATTTGTTTCATAATCTTTAATTTGTGTTTGGCCTTTAAAAATGCTGAACACTTTGTTTAGTATTAGCAATGCTGTCTTGGGCTCTTAAAAACGACTGCTGAAGTTTACTGAGAGCCAACCTTGGATAAAAAGTTTTAAACCTTATCTTTATTTGAATAACCTACCAGACCCATTTAGGTGTTGACTGTAATGAAGAGTCATCCATCAATTCAAATAGTTTTTCAAAGCAAGGCTACAGTAGGGTAGCTCACAATGCTCTGTTTGATCTAGGATGGAGTTTCTGCATTTAAAGCTTTACCTTGTGTCCTTTATTATTTTCTTGCAATATTTGGAAAAAAGCAAACATATAATAGGGATAAAATATGCATCACACACCATCGTATTTTAATTTAAGTTTTGTTGGTTTGTTTTTGCTGACTAAAAAAACGTTATCTTTTTATGCACTAAAACATGGATGTATTAAGGAATGCAAGGATTATTACATGTGAATGCAATTAGCTTGATGTATGTTTTCTCTTACCATGCATACAAACTGTTTAAATATTTGCATAGGCGAACTAACAGAATATTATAATAAACATCACAAATAATTAAATATTTCAATAATAGGCATTGTAGTATGTGTAAGACAATGCTATTTTACATTAGGTTTCATGTGATAGTGGATTTTTATGGCTAGAATTTGTATGTGTATAAGCCCAATTGGCAATATAAAGACTTTTTGGTTTTTAGTTGTATCCTCTGAGATAGATAAGTCATTGACACTTCATGCTGAATGATTTATTAGTCCAAATTCCTTTAGGATAGGAGCCACTTGATTTTTGTTATTCTTCTACTCCAAGGGAGTCATTCCTTTTTATGCAGCTTGCAATATAGTATCTTTCTGCCTTTAGTATTGTAAAGGTCTGTATTAGCTAAAGGCTTGTATTGATTAAACAGGTTTCATGTTATATTTCTATTGGAGCTGTTGCTTCATAAATGTATTTTTTCCATAATAGTTACAGGATTCCTATTTGTAAAAAAAAAACAAAACATTTTTATTCTAACATATTCTAGAAAAATCAGCTTAGTAGATACCTACAATACCAACATCTGCAATTGGTATCACATTAGACTCCGCCTCATTATATCATTTAAATTTAGCTACAGATTGTTCAGTATGCAGCTATCATAAGTTTCCTTTTTTATTTGTGCATCGTTGCGTTAAAAATACCAGACTCTAAAAGTCTATTTCCTTTGGTATTTTTACACTGTTTCTACCACTGTAACCTATTTATTTCACAGTGTGAAAAAGCATTTTTCCAGCACACTTAAAGCATAGTATTATGTATGCTGGACATCATTTAAACGTTTGCATGGTTGATTTACTAAAGGAGTTTTTATTTTGCAAAGTAAAATTTCATTGACTTAAGTAACAAGGTAGAGATTTCCAATCAATCTTTAGTCATAAAAAAGTACATTTTTAAATATTTTCCGTGCTGGGTATTTACTTTGTCCATAGCCTGAACATATTTGGTCAAATAGGTGAACACTTTCCAATCCTTTTTGTAAGTAACCCTACTGATTTGCAACATGGGTACTTGCAGGTCTGGCTTTTTATTTGCAGAATGTTTAAATGTATCTGTTTATTTGCTTTGTTCACAGTGAACATTCCTGAGACTTGTGGGGTACAACTGAACTTGAGTATATGTACATATATAAGTTTATGCTATATTGTTTGGGTTTGTGCCTAAGAATCTGTACAGAGCATTTAGAAACTAAGCTTTTTTTGCTAATGCAATATTGCCAGTTTCGGTAAGCTAGTACTAGCAGGTGCACTTCCACAAGGTTCTTTTTTATTTCTTCAAAAAGTAAATGATTATTAAACTCAGACACAATGCTTTTCTCCAGACCTTGATTCTTCTACTCTTAGTAGGCCAGATGGTGTAAAAGGTATCAGGGAATGGGAAGCCGGGTTTGGGTTTTTGCTTGAGTTTAATGAACTAATAATAGCTTAATAAAGATTTTGAAGAATAACCAGGTCTGGTGAAAGTTCAGGTTTTGTTCTGAAATCCTGCATGCTGGGCAAGGCTGGACCCCACGTGGTCAAACACCAGCAGCGGATAGAGATGCCCCAAAAGTCCACCAAAAGTTATATCAAACATAACTAAATTTCCAGTTACAGTACTAGAATAATAACTGCTTTCTGGAATAAATCAAACTTGAATTTTAAAAATGAATCTCAAAAGCATTTAATTATATTTTTTTTGTTTTTTTAACCTCAAATGTAAAAGAAGTGAAACACCTTAAAAATTAAATATAGTTATCACTATAGTTATGGTTTTTATTGAATTTTACAATTGTTCTAATAGATTTGCTATGTAGACGTTGAAGTATTCATGTAAGTGCATTTGAATGTCATACTGTATTTTAAATGTTAAAGCTTTATTAATAAAAAAGTAACCCTTTACATCTATTTTGCAACATCTGAAAACAACTAACTATGCTAATGAGTATTCTGTGCACATACAAAAGTTGTATTGCTAGCTTACTGGTGGCTTACTCTGGACAGCAATCAGTCTTATCAGGTTTATAGACCATTTAGGGTGTACATTAACAATATATTTAAACAACATTCTTTTTTTTTCTGGGACTGCCTTAATATTCTAATGGTAACAACATTTCATATCGCTTTGTTCCTATATCTTAACATGAACAGACAATATTAAAAGATGTAACTTCAAACCTTTTTATTTAGTGACAACCCTTTTTTGTAACATAGTTATTCTTATATTTCTTGAGTTTTTAATTATTTGTAGTCACAGTTCTGGAGATACTAAACGGGTCAGAAGCACATAAGAAAAGGATCAAAGGACCGCCCAAAAATTTCTCTAATGCAAGCTTTATGCATGCAGCATTCACCCATCATAAAATATTTATAATCGTGGTCAGACTCTACTGATGATTTACAGTGGCTTAACCTCTCAAGTATTTTACTTTTCTGTACATTTACCATGTGCTTGCACTAGTTGCACTTCTGGGTTCAGGTGTTGTATTTTTGATTTTTGATATTATTATCGTTATAATTATCCAGTAATTGTATGGAACTGACATATTACACAGCCCTTTACATAGTCCATAGTCATGTCACTAGCTGTCCCTCAGAGGGGTTCACAATCTAATGTCCCTACCAAAGTCATATGTCATTAACACAGTCTATGGTAAGTTTTGGGGAGAAGCCATTTAACCTAACTGCATGTTTCTGGAATGTGGGAGGAAACTGGAGAAACTCGCACAAACACAGAGAGAACCAGCAAACTCCATGCAGATAGTGCTCTGGCCTAGATTTAAATCTTGGAAGAAGAGAAAACTCTGACACAAAGAAGCAAATCTACTCTACCAAGATTTTGGCTCTGCCAAGTGGTCAATGTAGCATAAGGCATCCACTGCAGACCACAGGTAATGCTTGTTAGCAGTCATTTGCTCACCACACACCCATTTTGAAACAGTTTTCACAGCGTTGGACCTGTTTTATCCAAACTTGCTAATAGGGGCAGCTTTCTTTATGATCAATATTGAAGATAAGCTTCCATCCATATACTTTTACATTTCTGGGAATTTGCATCTTGTCTTAACACGTTTGAACGGAAGTAATCGTTTTCACTATACCTCTCCCCTATACAACACTCTTCTACTGCCACAGGCACCAATACCTTTGTGTTCATTACACCTTGTATAAACTACTTACCATATTTCCATCTAGAAGACTAGATTGTTATTTCCAAACAAAAGTTATTGCATTATACACTTGAACAAACCAAGCACCAGATAATAAAAAGGTAGTGTAATGAATTTACTTTTATTCCTCACTCTCTTGTCTCACTATACAAATAGTTGTCTAACTATAGCTATAAACTGCTGGTTTAGATTATACATAATTCTTCATTTGGAGCGGAAGGTGTACCCTATATGATTTTATAATATGCCTAAAATAAACAAATGAAATACCTTGAAACAAAACTGAACAGTTATGCATTAAGTGAAAATACAAGTAAACTGATTTTTTTTTAAAATAAAACCAACTTTGCCTAATAATTTTGCACTTTCATAAAATAATTATGTATACCTTGTTCTAATGAGAACTAGAACAAAATAATGAGCCTGCTACAGAGAAGATAGTGAACTTGTTCTGAAGAAGCAATTATTTTTAATTATAATATAATTAAACAAATTCTATGGGGATTGTCACCGCAAAACAGATCGGAACTGAATTATTTGAATGTTTGAAATAGAGGGTTAGTTAAAATATTGATAGATAATTAATAATACAAATGTTTATAACATGACTCTGAAAGTTTAGTCTGTGCTATGAAATAAATAATGTCAGCATTTCTAACAGAATCTAAAGGAATGTAAGTTCTTTTTGTTCTGATATAAATCTATGAACTCCTAACATTACAAAGTGTTTGATGCTGACATTTAAACTATGTTAAGATCTTTCATTGCCATGTTCATAGCTTATGTAATTGGAAAATGCATCTAGTAAGTGATTAAAATGATTTGTATGAACGGGAACCTTAACTGTAGAAGTTGTACCAAAAGACACCAGTATTGCATGTGGTCTTGTATGTAATGAATCTCTTACCATATATTGCCCATAGCTTGTTCCCCATGGTCAGTGTTGTTTGAATTTCTCTTCAGTAGAGGTCAAGGTCTATTTGCATAAACTAAGGAAATATTCAGAATGAGAATATTGAATCTGAAATGAGGTTTACTTTGTCAACTACTTGCCAACAACAACAACAACAACAAGGAGCTATTAAACTGCACACAGCCCATTGTTAGACTATACTGTCAGGGATGGTTTCACATGTGTACTAATAACTGAATGTCAGAAGTTCAGGACTATTTTGCAGTTGACCTGAATCTGAACAGCAGCACTTATTCCTGGGCCTGATTTATTAAAGCTCTTCAAACCCGGGGAACATGCTGTAGATTATCCTTAGAGAACCTTTGTGATCAATCAAACCTGGAATGGATTTCCTAAAAATCATTTGCTATTAACAGGCAAATGTGTTCAGTCCTGGACCAGATCTATTCCAAGTTCTGGTTCTCCCATGATAGTCCATCTTTCCAGTCCTGAAGAGCATTAATAAATCAGGCCCACTCTATTCCTGTGTGGAGATTTTGATCTGATGGATGAGATGGTGAAATAATCAAGCAGCAACAAAAGGGGAAAGCACAAATCAACAGAATGAATGAAGCAGAGGCAGTGAGATGCTTGTCTGCATGTTCCTAGTTCACATTTGTGTTTGTTTATGATGAACTCTATTTTGCTGCAAGTTTGTATTGGCATTGACAGGCCTCATATTAATCCCTATCATTCCCTCAGGATTTGCTTTTACCACCATCTGCTACAGACAATCAGCAGGGATCAAGTGCAAAGTATTTGAGCACATTAAATGGGGGGGTTTTAGTGTTGTGCTGTTAGTGTCATAGGCTTGCAAAAAACAAAACAAAAAACAAAACACCTGAAACCCATGCTAATCACAAGATGCCAGTCCATTTGGCAAGTTGCCAAGAAAAAGAAAATACTGCCATCTTCTATTTTCTTGGGCTTGAAACTCTGTCAGCCAGCTACATCACAGCCATAACAGAGATGTCACCTATGTCTACTACTATGTGCAGCAGAAGATTTTGAAAAAGAAGTGTATTGACACCCAATCTATTTACCTTCTATAAAATAACATTCCAAGTGGTGATAAGCCCCTGCACTATGCCATTAGATGCTATGATTTTTACTTGATGTTGCATAATTTTTTTTTTTTATATATAATTTTTATTGAATTTTCATCAAGATACAACAAACAGATACAAAACAAAAATATAGCGACAAGGAAATAAAAAAAAAAAAAAAAAAGGAGAAGGGAAAATAAAAGAAATAACACTTTTGTAACATACAACTACTATGACTATAGAAATAGCAGAAAAAAAAAATATTATTATTATTATTATCTCTGAAATGATAGGTGTAGTAGAGTGGTTCCATTTAGTAACTATAGCAAGTCGAGCTGCAATAAAGATATGCGTGACTATAATACGAAAGCAAATCGGGAATTTCTCAATTCCCAGATTAAGTAATGCTAGTGCAGCATCAGGTCTTAGTAAACATCCTGTAACCTTTGAAATTAACACAAAAATGGAGTTCCAGAAGCTACGTATATTCTTACATTCCCAGAACATGTGTAGATAAGTGCCCAGTTCACCACAATTCCTCCAGCATAAAGGAGAGTACTGTGGCACATACTTCGAAAGTCTGTTTGGCATTCTATACCATCTACAGAGAATTTTTTGGTAATTCTCCCAATGAGAGATACATTTAGAAGCTCTAGAATTGTAACTAATCGCAATTTTCCATTGGGAAAGAGTAAAGGAACACTGTAAATCTTGTTCCCAAATAGAGAAAATATGAATTCTCCGCCATACACTTTTATTCTGGAATAAATTATAGTACAGAGAAATACCTCCTTTACAAAGATTACTATTTTGGCATCTTTTCCAAAAGATTTCTGGAACTAAAATCTCCTTTTCTGAGAGAAATTTTCGTAAATGGTTCATCTGAAATATTCTATATTGGTTAAGGAAGGTATGAAATTGCGGCAAGTCTGAAACGTATTGATATCCCCAATCATACCAGGATTGAATATGGAAATTTGGGATAAGAAGTTCAAAAAATTGTAAAGGAATTGGTATTGGAATTGTTCCTGTATCTATACATTTTTTACATTGGATTTTCTTCCAAATAAATAGCATTGCATCTATTGGGGGTAAATGCAATTGCAATCTAATTGTTGAATATAAATTAGCCATTAAAAAGGCTAAATAATTACCAGTAGGTATGTACCTTTTTTCAATGTCCAACCATCTTTTTTTTGAATCCGGCTTGATACATAGCTCCAAATGATCTACTAATGAAGCCAAATAATAATCCATTAAATTGGGTACTCCCATGCCCCCCACTTTCTTTGCTCTAAATAAAAGTGACTGAGACAGACGGAGTTTCTTGTTATTCCATATAAATTTCTGTATCAAGGATTGCAAAGAAAGTAGAATTGACTGGGTGAGGATTACAGGTATAGTTCGAAATAGGTAGAGAATTTTTGGAAGGACTGCCATTTTAAAGGCCGCTATCCGTCCCAACCAGGACAGTTCCACCTTCAAGTATATCTTTCTTTACCATATCTACCAAGGATGCGAAATTGTCGTTAATCAAGGTAGACAAGGAATTGGTTAGGTGGATACCTAGGTATAAGATATTAGTTTTGGCCCATCTAAAAGGAAATTCCCTAGAAATTTGTTCTTGTAATACTAAAGGCACACCCACTGGTAAAATATTGCATTTTGCATCATTAATTTTATAATAGCTCACAGATCCAAATACTTCAATAACATACGTCACGGCTGCTAGTGAAGTCTGTGGGTCCGTCAATGAAAGAATCACATCATCAGCAAATAAACTTATGACATGTGAAGAATCTCCTACTTGTATCCCTTTGATATTGCAATTGCATCTAATAGTTTGTGCAAAGGGTTCCATACGCAATGTAAACAGAGTAGGTGATAGAGGGCAGCCTTGGCGGGTTCCATTGGTTATATGGAAAGGAGAAGACAGCATATTAGACAAATATACCTGGGCCGAAGGGTAGGTATACAGGGCCATAATAGCTGATAAAATAGAGCCGTTTAACCCAAATTTTTGTAACACTGCACGTAAGTAACCCCAGTGCACTCCATCGAAAGCTTTCTCTGCATCTAAAGTGAGGAATATTGTCGGTGTTCCAGAGCTTTCAGCAATTTTAAGTAGATTGATCATACGGCGGGTCGCATCAGAGGCCTGTCGACCTTTAACAAATCCCACCTGGTCACCATGCACCAGGAAGGGTATAAATTCTTGGAGTCGTACTGCAATTAGTTTAGCAAAGATCTTAATGTCTGTGTATAATTACGATATAGGTCTAAAATTTGGGATGGGATGGTGCTTTCCCCTCCTTTGGAATAGTAATTATGATAGCTCTAAGCATTTCCGTAGGAAAATAACCATCATAAACTGCTTGATTAAATAATGCGGTTAAATATGGAGTAAGCACATCCCTATAAGATTTATAGTACTCAGCTGTAAAGCCATCAAAACCTGGGGATTTGTGCACAGGTAGACTTTTAATAATTTTTTCCACTTCTAAGGAAGAAATCGGCTTGCTAAGTATATCTCTCTGCCCTTCCGAGATATTAGGCAGATTAATCGATTCCAAAAAGGAATCTATCAAAGATTGAGTAGGGTGAGTAATCTGTTTATCCTCTTTAAGGTTATATAATTCCTGATAGTAGTCTCCAAACGCATTTGCCATATCTAGAGGATTAGATAGCTGAGTTTTAGAATTATGGTGGACTAGGAAGGGTGGTGAGCATCTTGCTCGTTTAGATTTAATTTTTGATGCTAATAACCTACCTGCTCTATTACCCTGTGCATAATAGTTGGATTTTGTGCGTTGAACAATTTTTTCTTGTTTTTCTATAAGTAGTAAACGCAATTCTTGTCTATATCTAAACAATTGTTGGGAAACCAGGGTCGTGATTTTATTTTTATGGACAGTTTCTAATTCCCTAATTTTCTCTAACAATTCACTTATATGTTGCCTTCTTTTTTTACTTTCAATTGCTGAAAGTTGAATTAAGATACCTCTAACATAAGCTTTATGGGCACACCATAACATAGATGGAGTTATTTCTGATGTCACATTAAACTGTCTTGTCTTGTGTACATCTTACAGTTGGAAGTGTCTAGTGAAACATCAGGAACACAATTAAAGTCTCCACATATTATAAGCGAACCTTCTTGAACTTTCTTCATCTTTTTATTCACTTTAGACAAAAATTTTACTGAGTAAACATTTGGGGCATATAAAGATACCAGTGTTCTAGTTACATTGTTGAATTTAGCCACCAAAATTATGTACCGTCCCTCTGAATCTATATCCTTTTTTAATAAAGAAAAGGATATATCAGATTTAATTGCTATCGTTACTCCCTTTTTCTTCTGCAAAGATGTAGCATGAAAAATATGCGGAAAGTCCTTATGAGAAAAGTATGGTAAGTTGTTCGTCTTAAAGTGTGTCTCTTGGATACATAAAACATTGGAATCAGGTCTCTTAGCTTCATTCCAGATAGCATGCCTTTTAATGGGGCTATTTAGCCCTTTAGCATTAATGGAAAGGATGTGAAGCCCCATTGTACATACATTTACCTCTAAAGAGGTGGATACTTGCTGTACTGAACATAGAAGTATAGTAAAATGGCGAAGTAAAGCTACCATTTCTGCTCTAACTGTTAAGCGAATGTAGAAGCCATTGTGTGTAGAACATAAAATACACAAAAACAAGATTGAAAATTTGAACTCTTCAATCATGAAGTAGAAATAAAAAGAAGAATCCTTGACAGATCCATAAAGCAGTATCAAACTGCACATCTTGCGTGTGGGGTAACTAAGACGTGGCACTGAACTCCGGGTACTTTTCCTCATATTGCAATTTTTCTTCTGAGCGTACTTTATATTCAAGCTAGTTTCCAATCTGGGGATAAACGACCCAGGTTCTGACCAGATTTAGATGATTGGGGTTGAGTAACTGGTTGCATGCCCCAGTTTTCAAGCAATTCACAGCCCTGTTCAGGATTCTTTATTGTGTAAGTGGATCCATTACGTGAAACTATAAGCTTCACCGGGAACCCTCATCTATACTGAATGTGATGTTCCCTTAATGCAAGAGTCACTAACATAAATTTTTTCCTTGCCAGTATTGTAGACTGGGAAATATCCGAGAAGAGGGTGATATTAGAGTATGGGTCTGGTAGTTTGGATTCTTGTCTCGATCTGGTCATTAGCTGTTCTTTAATATGGAAAAAGTGAATACTTGCTAGAACATCTCTAGGTACTTTCTCAGGTAGATGCGCAGGTTTAGGGAGCCTGTGAACTCTATCAGTCAATAGCTCAAAAGGAGCAGCTCCTGGAATTAAAATTGAAATAAGTTGAGATAGGTAGCTACTTAACTCTGATGGGGATATGTTTTCTGAGATACCTCTAAACTTTATGTTATTCCTTCTCGATTGATCTTCCATATTGGTCAGTTTTTGTTGAACCTGTTGTAAGGTATCTTGCGTATCAGTAAACGAATCCACCAATTCATTATGTGCTTCTGCATATTCACCCATTTTATGCTCTATATGATCCACTCTATCTCCTATTTTGTGCACATCATTCTTAAGTTGGTGGAATAGTGTTAGGAAATCGTGGTGTAAAGAGCTACGCAAGGAAATTAACATTTCCTTGAGAGTAGTGTCTGAGACCGGACAATCAGAAGTAGGAAAAGTTCCTATAGGGTCAGTAGTTTCTGCTTTCTACGAAATAGGAAATATAGCTGGGCTTACCCTATGATCCTTGTCATCCGGAATCATTATTATTATTATTATTATTATTAAACAGGATTTATATAGCGCCAACATATTACGCAGCGCTGTACATTAAACAGGGATTGCAAATGACAGACTAATACAGACAGTGATACAGGAGGAGAGGACCCTGCCCCGAAGAGCTTACAATCTAGTAGGTGGGGGAATTTCACACACAAAAGGATGGGAGATATGTAGTGTGGGTTTCAAATGACAGAAGAAGCCGGGTAGGCAATTTTGAAAAAATGGGTTTTGAGCACTTTTTTAAATGAGCAGAAAGTAGGAGCAAGCCGAATAGGACGAGGAAGACCATTCCAGAGAGTTGGAGCAGCTCTAGAGAAGTCTTGTATCCGTGCGTGTGATGAGGTTATGAGTAAGGAAGTCATTAGTAGGTCATTGGAGGAGCGGATAGAGCGGCAGGGGGAGTATTTTTTAACCATGTCAGAGATGTAAGTGGGACAATACCTGTGTAGGGATTTGAAGGCAAAGCACAGGAGCTTGAATTTGATTCTAAGGTGAAATGGAAGCCAATGGAGAGAATTACAAAGAGATGCAGCGGAAGAGGAGCAGAGGGAAGGATGGATGAGTCTGGCTGCAGCATTCATAATAGATTGTAGAGGAGAGAGTCGGGTTAGTGGAATACCACAGAGGGGGAGGTTACAGTAGTCCAGACGAGAGATGATAAGAGCATGTACAAGGAGTTTGGTGGTCTCAGGGGTCAGTTTCAATTTGGTTTTAGCTGGGCTTGCATTTGTGGATGAAGATCTAGATGTGGTCTCCGAATCTCCTTCTTTCCCTTTTAATACAGCTCCTTCAGCGTGCTCACTGAAACTGTTTGTGATCTTGCTGTGTCTGGAGATCTGCCTCCCGGTGCCATCTTGGCTGGGTTGATCAGAAGCCGTGAAGAATTCTGTCAATTTCCGCGGTATAGACCCGGTTTTTCGCTTACCCATTGCTGTAGCAGATTGCCCGGGTGTTCAGGGTCAATCACAGTAGGAAGAAAGTGCTTGATAAGAGTCGCTAGTATGTCCGGTGTCCGGCCACGCTTCAGAGCCTCAAGCGGAAACTACCATCCGCTACCGCTTCCGGCCACGCCCCCCCTTGATGTTGCATTATTAATTGATGTTTCAGTCATTAGGTTGATAAATCTTCTGATGAAGTAGCCTATGAGCTTTGAAACTCATTGGGCCTGATTTATCAAAGGTTTTCCAAGGCTGGATTAACTTTCATCAGTGAAGTTAGGTGACCCAGCATACCTAGAACGGATCTGGTCCAGTATTCAAAACATTTGCTAGCAAATGATACATCCATTCCAGGTTTGCTGGTTCACTCAGCTTCACTAATTAAAGTGTATCCTCTCCAGCCTTCGAGAGCTTTAATAAATCAGGCCCATTGAATTTATGTTTAATGCTTTTAAATCCAACTGTTGTAACTTTAAAGATGTTGATAATGCAAACCTCCAGTCTATCATTATAATCATTTCTGAATCATTGTATGTTAATGTTATCCCTTTTGTACTCTTTGGATAAGAATGTGGAAAATCTACACCAATAACTGAGTTGTGTAAAATGTGCTCAATAATAGTAATCCTTTGTTTTTCTGGAATTATTTATGCTACCCTTGTATGTAGTAGTTGTGTTTAAACTGGACATTTGATGCCATTTTTTGTGATATAAATAATTTAATGATTCTAAGGAAGAAGGCATATTTTACATACAGACTGACTGACATAGACCACAACAGCTTCATCTGACTACTGAGAATTTTTGTACTTAAGACTTGCTTGGGAAAAAAACATATAGACAAATGGGTGTACAATACATATGTGACATACTTGATGGGTCAACTTCCTTTTATATTCTTAAAATTAACTTCACTG
Source organism: Pyxicephalus adspersus (assembly GCF_032062135.1). NCBI lineage: Eukaryota > Metazoa > Chordata > Amphibia > Anura > Pyxicephalidae > Pyxicephalus > Pyxicephalus adspersus. Next base: position 42,504,495 of record NC_092862.1, on the reverse strand, counting down.
TTTTTTAGTTAGGATAATTACTAAGCACTGAAAACTGAAATTATGTTTCATATGCAGCTGGATATTGTAAATTACATATAAGAGAACTGTTTTACGATTTACTCCTGCCATAATTCGCCCACTTATCCTCTCAATATCTTTTTCTGTTGCAGTTTGCAGATAGTCTCAGGTTGCTGTGATGTATATATTGTGTAGGTAATTATTTTCAGGAATTTATCTGAAAATAAGGGAACTGTATTAATCTAAGTAAACATCTGTTTTTAATTACTCCAAATACACTCGTATTACATTTGTATTCATTGTAATCATTTATATATTCATGTGAAATAAAATGCTTGGCACTGCATAAATATAGTTTAGTAAAAAGTACAGTTCAGTGTTTACCAAGCTCAGTTTCACACCTGGAGCATTAATGTGCTCCTGCAGTAGACGGCTAAGCCAAAAATGTGTGAGGATCTGTGGAGCACCAAGGCAATCACAGAGGGGTGAATTGAAAAGGTTGTTTTTTCAATTTAAAGATATTTCCAAGGCATGTGTTAGAACCAAAGCAAAATACCATCTGTATTGCCATGACATGGGGAGCAGATTGGTAATAGTAAAATAGAAATATGCCTTAAATCACTGCAAATATTTTAAATTATTGTAAAGTCAGGACATTGTATTTCCTATTTACCCCTTGTTTAAATTGAATCGCCAGGGGTTTTCCTTTCTACACTAAAAACTGCTGAACATTGTAATAATGTATTACAGTATAATCCTGGAACACTATTGCATTTTTAAAGGAAAAACAAATTTATAACGGATTTGTGTAACATTGTTTCAATGATTTTTATTAGTTTTACAATTTTTAAGCAAACAACCAATATAAAAGTACAAAACAATAAAATACACAGAACATTCAAAATGTTACAGGGGGATCACATAAGACATGTCATGTCAAGACTCCAAACAGTCTGAGTTCAGAATCATGTTACAATATTTAGGTGCAGCGCCCTGGGGACCCTATGAACCAGTTTGTTAGAGTTTGCAGAGCTTAAGAAAAAAAAAGTAGGAAGGAGTGATTAAAGGGGGGGGGGGGGGGGGGGCGGAGACTGGAGCCCAATGCCCATACTTAATTCTCTGTTACCAACCAGCGACAGTGGCTAAGAACATCTGTCTTCAAATATTAAGGAGTGAGACATTAAAAGCCTTGGGTAGGTAATAGGACACCCACTCGTCCCATATCCTTTGGAAAAGTTCCATTTTATTGTGTAACCTGGCCACCATGTATTCTTGTACAAAATACCACTGTATCTTTTTCTTCACTTGTGCCAGTGAAGGTGTATCTGACCACAACCCCCAAGCCAAGGCGTTTATGCATATTTAGCAGCTGTAAATATATAGGTCAGCAGTTTGAACTGGTTTCGGTTATGATTTTGGGGACACAAAAGTAATAACGCTTCAAATGGGTCTTTCTTAATGCCCCTGTTGAGTATGGTACATACAATCTGGTAGACCCCTGTCCAAAAATGCTTGATCCTTGGGCCCTGTCACCAGATGTGTAGCATGGCGCCGACTTCACCGCAGCCTCAAAAACAAAAGTCCAATGTATTAGGTTTGAACTTGGCTATTCCAGCCAGCACCATGTACCATCTTAGAAGTAGTTTGCAGATTTGTGTAATGTTTTATTGTAATATATCTGGTGCAAGAAACTAATCCTGTTCTTTTTTGGGGGAAAAATTGCCTTAGCTTTGTTATTCTTTAAATAAATTTCCTTCTATTAGTCTGCAAATCCTCTTTAATTTCAGAATGTGCCATGGGTTCTTTTCTTGTCATTGCATCTCAATATTTGAGGGAAAGTATGCTCAGCTTTAAATCTAAAACACATTGCTTGGGAATTTAACTTAAAAAAGACAGTCATTTTACACTAGGCCCAATGAGATTTTAAAATCATGGTCAGGTTCTAAAACCAAGATCTTCATGCTTTTGTGAAAACGTGAAGTGAGCCCTGTGCATTATTTTTAAGCAAAAAAATAAATAAAAACAAAACTACTGAGAGATGTTTCTACTGTATTATTTATATTTTTTGCAGTTTTCCAGATGTCTTAAATAATCATTTTTTTGCTTTGTGGTGATGCCTTGAGTGGTGATGCCTTTTATATGATTTTCTATATTTGTATGCCTGTTGTTATGGTGGCCAGGGGACCTTATAATGCCAGTAGGTGTTTTATAAAACTTTTATGATGTTGTAAGTGTTGGGGGATATAACTAAGATCTTTGAGAATAATATAGTGTTGGAAAACTATTACATGTGCTTTACAATGGTACCATCCCCAAATTTGTAGCAAAGTGCAAAACATACATTGGCAATTAGGGCTGCTCAAGGTTGTCTAGAATCGCAACGTGACAGGTGGACAAAAATATTTTTCTGTCAAATGTATATATATATTTTTGCATTTGCTCAAGTCATCTTTACACCCAATAATTTTTGCAGAGTGCTTCAGTGAATACCTCTTTTTTGACACAATAATATAAATGAAAATGAAAAAAAAATCCAACATATACATTTCTACTTAAAGCACAACATAGAATTTGGTACTACTTTACTATACTTTGTTTAGGACTTAAAATAAAAAAGAGAGGGGCATTTAAAGAAAACAGGTTCGTATCTACTGAAAATCAGGCTGGATTTATTTTAGCAAATAATATGCAGCACTCTCCATCTACAGTTCTGGGCAGCCAATTTAGACAGTTTGCAAAGGTCAAATTTACCACTGTAGATTTTCACTCAGCACCTGCACAGTAAACCAATGCTCAGGGCAGGATTTATATTGTTATTCTGCTACCATGTAATGGAATGAGTGGAATTTATGAATCACATTGCAAACGTATTGTAAATTTCCCTTATAATTCATTGCTCCTGTTTAGCATGACAATTCCCCCTGAGTGCTTACAGATTATATATCTATAAAAAGAACATTGAGAGGTCGGTGAGAAGTGCTAATTACACTTACTTTCTTACTGTCTTTCCTGTACTGTTATTCTATTCTTTATATGACATACATTGTGGCATGTAATTCTAAATATTAAGTAGAAATCACATGGACCAGTATAATTAAGATAACAGTACCACTAGATTTACAGCTAAATCTTCACTGGGCTATGTTTTGTAAATGGCAGCGTGAAGGTAAGTTGATTTCACAATTACAAATTCATGTTCCATCTAGAAATAAATTCTGGAAATATTCTTTAATGTGATTTAGCTGCAGTGATAAAGGATCACTAGCAGCATTTACTGCATTTTATACAACTGAAAATACAGGGGGTAAACATCCCCAATCTTCTGTGCTGTGGAAATGAAGACATTCATTATTGTTATTTTGATTTGCACAGTTTCTATTATGCAGTCCACTCCAGCATATCCTATTTTATTAACTAGGTAGAGTTTCTCTATTGACCTTTTGTAGTCTTCCTCATTAGTTTTTGAAAGCAAAGAGAAGTTACTTTTCCCAAAATGTATTTCTTGTACAGTAACTTGAATGTATCTTCTGTCTTTTGTGTTTTGTAAGTTCAAAAAGGATTTTAATGGTGCATTGAAGTTTCTGTGATGTGTTTCCTGAATGTTCCACTCAAATTTGTTTTATTTTATATAAACTTATTCACTGTGTTTTGTAGCTTACTTCACTTTTATCTTGTAAGTGTAAAGCTGATTTTACCATGTTCATTATCATTATGTATTTGTTGAACATCCAACAAATTATCTATGGTATCTTGTTAAAATTACTTACTGGCTTTTTGGAGTCAACTTCATTACACCTCAGTATTCTAAATGCTAGTATATTATGCTCTTTCCATTGTGAATTTTTTTTTTTTTTGTACAGTCCTTATATATATTCTGTAGCAGTCCTCCGAATGTTCAGGAACATGAAGCAAATGCTAGGATAAGCAGGAATAATGACAATACTGAAAGAAAACTGTCTGTTTATAGTAGTCAACATAACTTATTGCAACATCCTTAGCCTTCATTTTTTATCAGAAATGTGGAAACAGTTGTTGCATTCCATTTTTCTTAATGACTTCCAGCTTCAGCAGTGGCAAGAAAATGGTTATTCTTCATTCAATATTTCCTATTATCAGAATTTTTATCTTAGAGTATAATTTTGCTGTTGTCGATGGGCATAAGAAATTGTCAGGTCTAAATACATATCTGATAGTGATGAAGGAAATGATGACTTGATATTTTGGGGATTGGGAGTTCTGAATAGGTTTGATTTCAACTGCTAAACTTTGTTTTGGGTTCAAGCTGGAAGTCAAACCTTCTAATAAATGTTTGCTATTTATAGAGATAATAGGCAAACTACTGCCAAAAAAGGCATGAAGAACTGGGAGCCGCTAAATATAATTACAAATTTTTATATATATATATATATATATATATATATATATATATATATAGTTCATCTTACATTTTCCCAAGACCCTTATCTAGGCATGCAGCCTAGGTGGCCAGAAAAAAGGGATGAGAGCAAGTGTATGCTCCTCTACCTGTACCATACCAAATACTGTACGGTGCCTGCACACATATTTTTCCCCCATATTCCTACATACAAAGCAAACAGCATGTGTACGAAAACGAAAAATGAGGACAGATTTCAAGAGTGGATTGAGCTAAAAAAACTGTAGATTGTGGATTTTAAAATACTTGGATCTCTGTACTCCTTACTCTTTAGCCTTAAAATGGAACTAAAGCCTTCTATACTCACCTGTCTATGTTCCAACACAAGGTACTGCCACCCTCTTCCTTTCTCTCATCCTTCCTGCAGTCTTTGGCTGTCTTGATTGGTGGTGCTGGGGTAACATAACTCCCACGCAGGCACAAATTACATATATTGGTTGTTTCTGATTTAGTTGTGCAATCAATATTTAGGGATAGCACAAGGTATTTGGGGCATACTACAAAAAGATTAAATATCCCTCCAAAATCACATGAAAGCTCAGCAGAAGACCTAAAAAACAAACACCGCATAGAGGGCATCTAATAGACTAAAATGGCAGCTTAAAGTAACATAGAATTGTTTTCTATACATAATATGAATGTTAGACTTAGCTTGCCCATTCATTCTAGTAAAAAAAAGCATGAGTTTACTCTTGTTGAACAATACGCAATTTGCATAATAAATATCAATTTAAATGAAGGGATTGAAAGCTTAAAAGCACTGCAAAACATTAAAAGAATAGATTTAAAATAAAAACTATCAAGGCAAAAACAAATCCAATGAAATAAAACAAAGCCTGTCATGCTACTCAAATCCATTTAAAATAAGCTGCAATATGTCTTTTATCACAACATGATTTAATAGTAGTATTAATATAATAGGAGCAACTAAGGGTGGAACTAAAGTTCTGATCATACTAGATGTGGAAATCAAGTTGAAGGCACTAATGGATATGTAGGTCAACTCAGTTCATAAAGCAATATGTAGCTTCAAATTACACACCCTTAAAAGTGACACATAACATGAAATATGTGGCATTAATTTATATGTAATTTTGAATATAGGTCACTAAGTAACAGTTTTCATTGCAAAAATGTCATATAGGAAAAAAAAATCATTAATGTAAAATGCATACCTCATTTCAGGTATTGCCATGAAGTCAAGTTATAAAGAGCCTTTTAAAATATTGGTTTGAATTTTATTTTTGGTTCAAATTTTAAAATAACTATTATTTTTCATTTTTACTTTAAACATGATTATGCAAACCTTTTGGAAGTAAAGTATTGTATAGTGCTATGTTCACGGTGGCCATGAGGTTGTGGTCTGGTTACTAGAGATGAGCAAGAAGGCCTCTGACAGTCTCACAAAAATTTCCTTGAACTTCCAATGGGTCTGCGAAATTTCGGCGAACCGATTTCGTGAATTCCAATAAAGTCAATGGGCCAAATTTAAACATTAATAGCAAAGCCCTTATACATGTTAGAACCACCAGATTTGCTAGGTATGTGTAGGAGAACAGTGGTAACAAGGGAAAAATACAAAAGTTCCAATAGACCTTGTGGTTTTCCAGGCAATGGCAGGCAAAGTGACAGCAAGCAAATAGAATTTTTGCATGATGGACAGCATACAGAAGGCAGCATAAACATTAGGACATTAAGAAAGGGTGGCGCTACGTCTGAACTCAACCCACCAGCAGCAGTCTCTGCCATCAAAACAGCAGGGGACCGCATTGCTAGCTGGGATCATGACCTGGATGACATCTGTTAGGAATGCCACCATTAAGTAACGCGGTGACATTAGGCAAAAGAATGGAGGACCAAAGACGGATCGTGGGTCAGCGGGAGCAGTAGCAGTGTGTGGCCTCTGGTCAGCTATCTCCAGGGAGACTGCATTAGTAAGTGCCATGGAGAGCTGGGTGTAGTGCATCGTCAATGTTGGTGATAGCCAGCCACAGACTCAGCACAGAAGGAGTGTGGGTTCACAGAGGCATCTTGGTTGGCCAATGAGTCCTTGTGTCAGTCAATCAGTGACATCTGCAGTGGGGGTATTATAGTTGTTAGTAACCCACCTTTCGTTCATTTTCAAAAAGGTGAGACGATAGACATTTTCCCGCGTCGTGATCGGTTGTGCGTGACCACTCCGCCAGCGGAACTGAAGGTTCTTTTGGACTGAACACTGTATGCTGGGCATGAAGAGACGTTTGATGGCATACTGTGCCAACTCCGGGCAGATTTCAAGCCTTATGACTCAAAAATTAGGGCATCCTCCTCATAACTGCTGTCGTCAACACCACCACCACAAGCCAGAAAAGAGCCAACGTAATGGTACACCATGCGCTTCATCCATTCTGGATGGGTATGCCCCCACACTTCACTTGTTTGAGTTGACCACATCAGGTATCACCAGGCATCCAGAAAATCCCTCCTGCCTTGGCCTAGACTTTTGGATGTGTGCAGCCTGCTGCCTCTACTGCCTCTACTTTGCTGCTGCTACAAGAGGATACAGTGGAGGCAGTGTCCGCCTGAGCTCCCTGTGTGGAATGTGGTGCGCGGAACTCCTCACACAGCCAGTCGCATAGTAGTCAGCTTAGGCGGGTCACCTTTTCTTTCTCTTGAGCTGGGTTGGGAAACTGACATTTTGTCTTTTTAGCGGAGATCAAGAAGAGTAGCCAGCCAGTAATCCTCCCAGTTTTTATTCCTGCAAATGCGGGGACCCCTCCGCACTTGCATAGATGAAACACACATATGAAAGAGGGGTTTCCTGGGCTCATCCTCCTCCTGTCCCTCAGTAGGCACCAAAACAGCTTCCTCCTCATCACCCACCTCCTCTTCATCAAGCTGCAGTAGTTCCTGTTGTTTCATCCCCCACACAATGCTTGGGGCGTGACAGCACAAATGCGGATTTGACGGGTCTTGTCCAGCAGTCCCAACATGGTCTCCCTCATCATCATAATCATCTTCCTCCTCCTCCTCCTCCTCTTGAAACTCCTAATGCTGGCCAGTGTTCCTTCTTGCTCCTCCTGATGCTGGCTGTGCGGTATGGAGTGTAAGGTCACCCTCATCCTCCTCCCCCCTTTCTTCCCCTCCTCTCCAATGGCATCTTTCCATCAGGCCACACAGGGTATTATCAAACAGAAAGGTGAAGGGGAAGACGTCGTTCCAGCCTGACCGCTCCCGACTCACAACCTTTGCGGCCTGCTCAAATGGGGCCAGTACCTTGCACACTGTCTTCATCTGCAGCCACTGGTCAGTGGTAAAAAAGCTCAGTTTTGCGGCTGTACCAAGGGCCCCGCTGCCTCCAAGCACCACGCTGACCAAGTAATGGCGGATGGCTAGGTTTTGCTCACACAGACACTGGAGCATGTGCAGGATGGAGTTCCATCTAGTCACAGTGTCACAAATCAGTCTATGCTGTGGCAGTCTCAGTTGGCACTGGATATTGCTAAGTGCCTACATGGCTGCAGATGGAGCGAGCCTGTCTCAGTAAGTCTCCAGTCCTGGGTACGTGTGGAGGAACTTCTGCACCACCGGGTTCAGTACGTGCGCAAAGCAGGGCACATGGTTGGCCCCATTGTCACACACTACGTTGCTTGTTGTCAGCCGGGAGGGCATCAGCCAAGCCTCAACCTCTCTGTGCAAAGCCGACAAGAGTTGTCTGGTGGTGTGTCTTTTCTCCCCCAAGGACTCCAGTTTCAGCAGTGCCTGGCAACGCGTGTGCTTGAGGGAGCCGTAGTGGCGTGGCCGCTTAGTGTTCAGGAGGAGTGTTGAAAAGAGAGCGGTTGACGGTAGAAGGAATGCAAGAGGAGGAGGAAGAGGACTGGGGTGACCCATGCTTTCCCATCACCCCCCTCGGCGGGGGTACCAGGTGCTGTAATGCCTCTTGCAGACCACCGCCCACTGAGCTATGCAAGGCCACCCAGTGAGCGGTGAAGGACAGGTAGCTCCGTGCCTGGTTGTCCAGCTGTGACGTGGATTTGGCTAGACACCGAGAATGCCAATGCCGGGAGAGGTTATCCATTACAAGTCCATGTAAACTGGGTACAGCTGTGTGGGAGAAGTATTGCCTGCCTTTTTGGTATATTCCACCGCCGCTCGGCACAGGCCATCAAGTCACGGAAGGGAGCTGAGTTCACAATGCTGTACGGCAGTAGCTGCAAGGCCAATAGTTTGGCTAGACGTCATTTGTTGGTTGGGCCTATAGCCTGATGCCTTGCACAGGACTCCTGTAGAGTGGGCTGAAGGGACTGGGAGCCAGGGGAGCTGAAGGGGTCACTGGAGTACCCATCTTGCAGGGACAAAGGTCATCTGACACCATGAGACCTGCGAGCAGAAGCTGATACTTCCTCACCACTAGAAGTCTGACTGGCACCAACATCCTGGGATGTAGTAGCAATAACAGTTGGCGGTGGAGAGGGGTTTAATGGAGGTGGAAGAAGAGACAATGATGTGGTTGCACCTCCTTCAAGAGAACGCAAATACTGCTCCCACTTTGGTTTGTGGTTCATTTGCATGTGGGAAAGCAGAGATGTTGTACCCAAATGTGATCTGGCCTGTCCTCTGCGGATCAGCCAGTGGCACAGGATGCAGATTGCTACGCCCTCATCATCGTCTTTCAACGTTAAAAAGGACCACAATGGAGAGCTGCATGCAACCACTCCGCTGCTTTTTTTCTTTGCCTGCCTCTGCGTCTGCTGGGTGCCCTGCGTCTGCTACAGCTTCACCTCCCCCATGGTCACATCATCTCTGACTGTTGCCCTGCTTGTGCCCACTCCTCTGTCTCTTGTTTGGGACTCACATGAGGCAGATTGGCGGCCCCTTCTATCCCAAGTCTGTTGCTGCTTCTGCCCTTCCTCTACATCTGGTTTGGAACTGCTGCTAGCCCTTACACGCATCTGTGGTTCCCAGGTGACATCTCGGTCACCATCATCCTCTTTTTCATGTAAGCCAACCTCTGCAAATGCAGCCTTTGATCCAGATCCCTCGCCCAGCAAGTCCTGACCACACTCCTCAAGGGTCTCAAAGTCTGCCTCCTCCTCTGAACTTCGCACTGACAGATCCTCATGCTGTTCGCCAAACAACATGGGAGAGTCATCAGGAGGTACAGGCACATTACCACACTAACTCCTGTGTTTGCTTCTGTCACGGCTGTGCTGGTTCCTGCTGCTGCTGCAGAAGAAGAGCCTGCTGCATTTGAGGCCCCTGAGACCCAGTCCACAATCCTCTCCACATGACGTGGCTGTATGATTGTATTACGCCCTCTCAATACATCTACCAGCATACTGGTGCTGCGCACACTCCTCAGACTTGTTTGACAACTTGTGCTACTGCCTCAAACAGTTTGCTGCTGCTGCTGTCCTACAGTGGTGGACTCCCAGGGAGTATGCCCCCCGCCATATGTGGCAGGTCGCCAAACACCACGCCTTCAAATGGGTCTAACTCTCATCTTTTACTTGTTTGGGCAAAAAAACACATGTACCAAACGGTTTCTTACGGTAAATAGGAAAAGGTATCAATCACTGAAATATCCTCATTTATTTTACAGTAGGCCAGAAATTTAACTGTACCAAACAGTCTCCTTTGGTAAATAGGAACAGGTATCAAACACTGCAATTTCTGTTTTTTTTTTACTGTAGGCCAGAAATTTAACGGTATCAAACGGTCTTCTTTGGTAAATAGGAACAGATATCAAACACTGAAATATCTGTATTTATTTTACAGTAGTAGAGAACTTTAACTGTACCAAACGGTCTTCTTTGGTAATAAGGAACAGATATCAAACACTGAAATATCTGTACTTATTTTACAGTAGGCCAGAAATGTAACTGTACCAAACGGTCTTCTTTGGTAAATAGGAAGAGGTATCAAACACTGAAATATCTGTATTTATTTTACATTAGGCCAGAAATTTACCTGTACAAAACAGGCTTCTTTGGTAAATAGGAACAGGTATCAAACACTGAAATATCTGTATTTATTTTACAGTAGGACAGGAATCTAACTGTACCAAACGGTCTTCTTTGGTAAATAGGAACTGCAATTGATTTTATTTACCTTTAGTGAATGTGAAAAAGATGACTAACAGTGTCTTCACTAATACACAATATAGATTACACTAAATGTTTAAATGATTGCTGACAATTTAACAAAACTGACTAGCTATGCGTGGCACTACAAGTAGCAGCAACCACAAATGTACCTTCAGTGAAGGTGCATTCAGTGAACGGTACCTAAGAGTGTAATACACACAATATAACTTACACTAAATGTGCTGACTGCTGACAATTTCACAAAACTGACTAGCTAGTAGCTCATGTAAAAGTAAAGATGTCTGCTTAACCTATTCTACATATACAATATCCTATACTAAACATTCTTACCTACTATATGCCCCATAAAACACAGAACTATGCAGCTAACAATGAACTAAGCCTCCTACACTGTCCCTGTCACACTACACGTCTCTCCCTGCATCTATCCTATACACAGAACACAAGATGGAGTGACTAACCCCTCCCTCCTTCCCTGTATATATTTGCCTGTGCTCAGATCTCTCCTGATTGGCTGCTGGGCCTTGCTGTGCATCCTGGAAGCAAATGAATCGCTCCCAGCTGCAGTTAGAAATTAGCATTCCTAACTGCATGTTGTTTGCATCTCTATGGTAAAAAGTGAGTATGTCTCCATCACCCCGGTTGGGGGGGCGGGGCATAGTTGCTTAAGTCAGAAGAGGGATACACTCCTTGTGAGTAGAATTTAGGCCTCTGTATGGAATATCATAGATTTAGTATACAAATAGTCACTGTTTATCTGTAAACCTACAAAATTCACAAGAGGCTGTGAACACAGTACCATAGGACCACTATGTACTAGATGTCTATTTCTAAAATTAGGATTTAATTATTAGAAAAGTAACTTAAAATATAGATATATACATGTTTAGTAAACTTGAAGTGGACCTAAACTCAAATTTTTACTTAACATTAAACATTTTTTTCTTCTGCTACACCTTTTTATTTAAAAAGAAACATTGTCAAGGCAATTAAGTCTGAATGGGAGATTTGAGCCTTCCGGGATACCTACGCATCACTCGGTGATCCTCTCCACCGAAGGTCTACAGAACAGATATACCTACCTTTGCTATATCAACATCAACAAGATCAAGTGACCACTAAAATATATCAATTTAAAGGAAGGACCCCTGAGGAAGCCAATAGGCGAAAGCGTTAGGATTGGAGACATTGCTTTACGGTATAATCCCAAAATGTTTATAAGCTTGTTTTTGTCCTGTATTCTATCATGAAGTGAGATATATTTTAGCAATGCATTTTACCTCAGCTTTGTTTTTGGCAATTGTTAATGCCTAAATTCAAAACAAATACACATCAATTATTGTGCCAAAAAGAAAACACTTGTTTCTGTCTCTTCTTTGTATTGGTGTTCCACATCACAATTCCTACATACTTTGTGTGTTAACTGTGCTTCCAGTAACTGACCAGTAAGGGACAGTGCTGCTGTAATCATGTCATTGTCAATGTTTCTGTAAAGCTGCAATGCTCTAAGCATTTTGGGAAGCCTTCCATTTTGGGAACCCTTCCTGAGGAACCTAAAAGGGCTTTAGAATTGGATGTTATGCTTATAGCTGGATTAGTGCACATGATCATGGTCGGTGCCTATTTAATTACGCAACAATAAAATGGTATTTGGGTAAGTAGTATGTTATATAGAAGAGGAACACTTGAGAAAATGTATTTATACATTTGAGCAGGTTTTGATACTGTATTTGGGCTGCTAAACTTTAAACCAGCATAAAAAAGTTGAAAACAGGTGAAACATTTATATTGCAAAGGGTAAAAAAAGATAAAAGGCTTTGAAATTTCCAAACATAAAAAGGAAAGAAATAAGTAAAAGGCCAAAGAAAAAGATGGGTGTTAAAAAACAAGAAAAAAATGAAAATAGGAGTCAGACAGGATAAAGTTGCAAAACCAAAAATATTAAGGTTGCCAACGAGTCTGAGTGAGCCTAATTCTTCTGAAATCTACTGTATTAAGAATGAAAGTTAAAACAAGTTTAGTAGCGACTATAATGATAAACTGTTCAATCTTCAATCATTTATGTTTTGCTCTCTGCATCTCATTGGTATAAGTTCTTTTCCCTGCCTACGGAATGTGAATAAATCATTCCAAAATGAGGGATAAATTCCCGTTTTGAAATTGGAAATAGGTGGAAAATTTCATGTTACCTCCAGATTTAGTGACAACTATAACATTTTGTATTTCCTGTTACTTTCTGTCCCTTTAACAGTGGTTACCAAAATAAATAGAGTAAGCAGTTAAAACCCTTTACAACAGAAATAATATTAAAAATAAAAAAACTAAAACTTTGGCTTTAGACAGACTTTCCAACAATGGAAAAAAGAGAAGATCGATGCTAAGACCCTAGGAAAGTTGTAATTATATCTGTCTTTTTTTCTCTACTTTATTGCATATGGTTTACTCTTACCTAAATTTGCTTGTTTCTGATGTCAAAAAACTGCTTCCCTCTCCCTATTAAAACTTTTATGGGGAACTAGAGCATACACTTTCTGAAGATAGTAAACTATCTAGTGTTTTGGACAGGATGTAGCTTGTAGTACCTTTATGTATAGTTACCTTGCTTTACTGTACCCCATGACCCCCAGACTAAAGATGAGCGAGAAGGCCTCTGCCAGTTTCGCAAACATTTCCTCAAACTTCCGACAGCTCAAGCGTCATCAGGGTTTACCTTTCCTCAGCCAATCAGAGATCACTAGAGGCACAAAAGGCGATGAATGGGGAGACTTGTCCTCATTTAACCTCTAGTGGCCGGGGATCGCACACAGACAGGAGGATTCCGCGGCTGCATTCATTGATGAGCAGAACCGTGGTACTCCTCCTGTAAGTGTGAATCTCTATCCAGAGCAGGTCCCGAAAAATTCGAATTCGACGTCCTAATTCACAAGGCTGCTCTCGCTTACATGTTCAGTAAGTGAGAAAGGCCTAATTTGCTGCGGGATCGAATTTACAAATCTCGCTCACTTGTCCCTACCCCAGACCCCCGGGGGGATTCCATGGTGAAAATTGATAAGTTCTCTTTGAGGCTTAACGACAATTCTTTCTCTCTGTGATCAGCAGTAGGGAAGGTTGAAGCCTTGCACTCACTATGTTGTTGAGAGAGGAAAAGAGACAGAGGTGAGGAAGTTGGGCAAGAGGACTCGCCAAGGCTGTCAATGATGTGGTCTGCTAGTCCTGGACTGGATGAAAATGAGGAGCTCTTAGTTGCAAGAACTTCAAAAGAAGCCAGCAGAGATGGAGCTGCACCGTCTTGGGAGTCTTGCAGTCTCTGCAAGAGAAGGAAATTTGAGGCTCTGTTTTCCCTTCTTCCATTTTAACCTAAATAGATGCCCCAAGGTATTTCACCTATGAAATCATTACTATTGACCTCTTGGTGCATGGAACTCTTAGATCAGGTGGCCATCTTGGATGCTGGCTGGATATGCCCCCCACCTTAGCTAAATTTGCATAGTCAAAAAGTAGCCTATCATTTTCTGTCCACTCATACTTTCTTTTAGACAACAAATAAGATGACGGCTTCATTGTAAAAATCACAGATAGCATTGAACAAACATAAAGCCTTTACCTGCAGTGTTCTAAAAAAGAAGCACATGCAAGAATCATTAGATGACTGTTATCCTTAGCAGAGGATTTAGCAGACAATTTATTATCCATAATCACACATTCACGTTTTTACCTGTGTAACACATAAAGCATAAAGCATGTTGTTCAGTATACTCAAGCATTTCAGAAACTGTTTTTCTAATTTATATTGTTTTTGTGGATTACACAGTTTTGGAAAATTAGCTGTTTTGGTGCCTTTTTTTTATTAATATGTCGGAGCAGTTTGGACAAGGGTTAGTACTATAGCACTATAGATAACACAGGTCAACATGTCATTTTCATGAGATATAATTGTATGTGGGCTTTGTAGTATTTTGATGTGGATTTCAAATATATGTATATATAGCCCTAACATATTACAACATTTAATGACCGTTTTCTTTTTTTAAGGTTGGGGACCAAACTGCGATTGATTTCATTTGTCATCATGCCTAGAAATTGCCTTAATGATCCAGACAGATTCTGTTACGTGTGTGGTTCATTCACGACGAAAGCACAACGTCGCCAAACTACCACAGCACTTAAAAAGATAAACAAATTATATTTCTGCTGTCCACTTGGTGACCAGGATAAATCTTGCCCTCCACATGTCATCTGTACCAGTTGTTCAAACTGCGTCACTGGCTAAATCTGCATAAAGCAGCAATGCCATTTTCAATCCCGATCGTGTGGAGAGAACCGCAAGACCCTCTAATTGATCTCTATTTTTCCGGGTCAACAAAAGTGTATTCTCAGGTAAAACTAAGCACAAAATTGTATATCCCAGCCTCAATTCTGCAATTAGGCCTGTTCACCATGATGATTCATTGCCAGTTCTGGTACCGCCACATGATGTACTTGCTTCCGTAGAAGGTGATGAGGAATGTGCTGGAGTTGCAGCAAGTTACAACCCCGAATCATCTGGTCCTGACTACTTGGCCAATGAAGATTCAGAACCAGAGACCTTTTATATAAGCAGAGCTGAATGATCTCATTTGTGATCTAAATCTCTCCAAGGACAAAGCAGAACTTCTTGTTTCAAGGCTTAAACAGAAGCACTTGCTTGCAAAGGGTGTAACTGTAACTCACTACAGAAAACAAAATCATAACATGACAACGTTCTTCACTAGTGAT
Organism: Pyxicephalus adspersus; assembly: GCF_032062135.1. Classification (NCBI taxonomy): domain Eukaryota; kingdom Metazoa; phylum Chordata; class Amphibia; order Anura; family Pyxicephalidae; genus Pyxicephalus; species Pyxicephalus adspersus. Next base: position 42,489,219 of record NC_092862.1, on the reverse strand, counting down.
GCCTCACTGTGCTACTGTCATGATATAAATGCATTCTTTAACAGTTTGTCACAATAGCATTTTACATCTGAATGGCATATCTTCATTGATATACCGATTGCCCATTCCGTTAACCTAAAGGAGTCCGATGACAACATAAAGTTACTACTTTCCAATCCAGTATAAAATACACCAGTGGAACATCTGTGGGAATCTGAAGGTTATTGGCTTGCTGATGGAAATGCAAGAAGGATTCACAAAATATTGCTGTTTCCTATGCCTGTGGGATACCCGATCTTCAGGAGACCATTATGTTAAGCGTGATTGGCTACCATGAGATACCTATAAGCCCGCAACAAGCAGTGTCAAGTTTCTTCCTCTGGTTGATCCGCATAAAATATTTCTGCCACCTCTCCATATCAAGTTAGGCTTGATGAGAAACCTTGTAAAGGCCATGGGTAAATCAAACTCCACGGGTTTTCAATACCTTGTTGAGAAGTTCCCATAAATAAGCACTGCGAAAATGAAGGAAGGGATATTTATAGGGCCACAGATCCAGTCTGTTTTGCAGGATGATGTTTTCAAACAATCTCTCTCAGCAGCTGATCTAGAAGCTTGGGAACCATTCAAGTGGCTGTGTGAAATTTTTCTGGGCAACCATAAGTCTCCTGCAAACAAGGAAGGAGTTCAGAATCTGCTTGATTCATACCAGAAACTGGGTCGTCGCATGTCATTAAAAATACATTTCTTGCACTCACATTTAGAATTCTTTCCGGAAAATCTTTTTATGGTGGGTAACGAACAAAGAGAATGTTTTCAATAGGTTATTCAGTTAATAGAGCACCACTACCAAGGTTTCTGGAATGAAAGTATGATGGCTGACTACTGCTGGATGCTGTACCACGACAATCCAGACAAAGAGTACACAAGAAAATCATACTCCAAGCATTTCTAAGGAAACAATAGTACCCGACTGACACTGTTTAGTGGATCTATAGCACAGTGTGCCCTATTTTACTTCACACTGAAGTTGTATTACCATTCACTTCAATAGTGCTTATGTTTTAGTACTAAATACATGCATGTACAATTTTACCTATACTAGTGTTAGGGAAAAACTGAAAACAAATCTGAAATCTGCTCGAAAAACTGATTTAGAAAAGTTTGCTGTGGTTTTTGATGATTATTAAAACTAGTTTTATTTGACCTGTGTAATTATTCAACTGAAACACACCAGAATCCCAAACAAGTTGCCTACAAGAGTGGCCAATAGCAATTTAAGCAAGGATTCCTAATCTCTATTTAAAAAAAATACTTTAGCCAGTGGTAATTCCAGTTAGGTCATAGTCATTTGATTGTTTGATTTGATGGGTATATCAGGTCTAAAGGTTGTAGTCTAATGTCCATCGACCCTTTTACACTAATGTTAATGTAGACTAGGGATGAGCGAGCGAATTTATTAAATTCGGTCTCGCGGCGAATTGGGCCATTCTGCAATAATCCTCCTATAGTGATTCCTATGGTTTCGCGAAATTTCGGTGACATTTTGCGGACCCATCGGAACTTCGAGCAAAGAATTTGGTTCAAGAGGGGAAGTCTTCAGAAAAAGCGGGAGAATGTTACTCTTGCCTAGCCTGGTTTAGAACAATATGATTAAAAGGGAAGGGGTAGGGGAAAAGACAGGCTTTTGGTAGCCATTAATGTTAGGCATGTTCAGGGGATTTTTTGAGATCAGAATTATAGAACAATCATGGTAAATGGTGTGGAAAAAAGAAGAGGACATATGGGAGTATTTATTCTAGGACATCCCAATGGTATCAACTCAAGTTCTAAATCTGTTGTAGTGCAGATATGTGTGATCATGGATTATGGATTTGAGGTATCATATTTTTAAGGAGTATACTTAGAAGGACAACAGGTTTGGAAATCTGTAGGTAGGTGGTTTAGAACTTTTGATTTTATTTGAAGGGTGTTTGATCGGCAGCATATGGCAGATTTGTTTAATGACAGATGTATCAACGACGTCCAGGTGAAGTCTCTAAGGAGTATGTGGTGTCTACTTCCAAGGGTACTTGTGTTAATTGCCTTGTATGTAACATAGAAATTTAAGTGTGTTTGAACACTGAAAGGACCTTTGGTGGAAGTAAGCAAGTTTATGTTTGAACCTGGATAGTAAAAACGTACCTCTTTTGAATGCAGATCCCCCAAAAAAGGAAAAACAAGCTCATTTGAACAACTTAAAAAAACCAGGGTGGATGGTGATGCCGTATCACTTGTTGTTTTATCCCTTCTGATCCATAACCTCTTTATATATAAGAGGAGTTTTCAAAAACTGGTGAATATCAGGTATATTTGTTCAAAATGGATGTTTAAAGATATTGCATTTGTTTTTTGTTTGTACATATGAGCGATATAATTGATTGTATTCTACATATCTTTTTAATTGTAGAATCAATTCCTCCTGAAGATGAGGGCTAGTCCCACGAAATGCGTAGAGGTTATGTGACTACTTTTTACTGTAAATGTTGTGTATTAATGTTTAGGGACAATCTATGTAATTTAGTATTTTAAAATAATTTATAATAAATAATTGTTTTAATTTTAAACTGTTACTTATTGGAAACATTCCAGAAATACTTCCAACAAAGTCCCTCTATCCTTTTTTCATTACTAATTATTTTACTGAGCTACTAACAGTGACACATCATATAATAAATGTACTGGAAATGGCACCTCAAATCATACAATAAATGTAGAAATCTTAAAACCAAATCAAACTTGTATGAAATACCTTTGTCTTTTAATGTTAGTACACTAAGTACTTAACATAAACCAGGAACTATGCTAGATCACAGTCCACTGGGACTTAGCCTTGTTTGTGTTTTACATTTTCTGATGCATTGCTGTACAAGGTGGTAGTGTCCTTGTGTTATTCACAGCAGCAGAGGGAATAAAGTAAAACCTTTATATCACATGTGTCTGAAGTGCAGGCTGTTTATAGAGAGAGGCATTTGAAAGTAGGAGGCACAAAGTGGTCTTGAGATTGTTTGTAGCTTCAGTTAACTTTCTGCACTGTCAAAGAAAATTGGAGATGATCAAATCAGAAGAAATACTGGTTTAATCAATTTTCAATTCTTTATAATAATATAGATCTGACAGATTTGTATAGAATCTTCTTTCCAGGAGAATTACAAGTATGCAGTTATTGGCTTTGTCCAGTTATCTGGTTTTCAGCCTGATTTATAAAGTAGTAATAAAGTTTTTGGATTCCTCTTTGCCAGAAATGAAAACAATCACGCTAACTCTATCATTTCTAGGAATTTATAAAAATTATCATATTAAAGTAATTTATTTTTATTGGCCTGCTTTTTATGTAAATATTAACAATATATTTTTAGGTTTAGAACTAAATTTAGCATACCAAATTAGGATGTGTTTGTAAGCTGTAAATTCCCTTGCTAATAATTGCCTGGACCTAGTTTTAGCACAGAAGCTTCTGGAATTGTCCTTGCCTACAGGCTGTTAGCTGAACCTAATGTGATATATTGAGCCCAGACCTAAGGGACCTTGGCCCCCAGGCCACCATGTGTTTTTGCCATTTAAAGAGGGCTTAACACATGCTCTTCGCCATTTATAAAAAAAGGACCCAACTCAAGTAGATTACGCTCCTAATGAAAAGAAGAAAAGAGACACTACAGTTGCAATAGAATCCCCAGTGGCCTAAAACTGCATTTGCCTATCTGGAGGAAAGAAAACACAGGAACATCTGTTATACCGGATCCTTCTTCTGTTTAGAGGAGACATCTGTGCTACAGATAAAATAAAAATAAATATAGTAATACTTTATTACATTAGTAATCAAATCAATATAACCCATATTCCCATAATCAACAGCCACTAAACAAAAAGTGCTGTCTGACACTTCTCCAGGGCAAACCATCTTCCAGAGCCTTGATGAAGAGGATCCACATTAGAAACGTGTCAGCTGGACGCATTCAGATTCTAGCTGATGTTTGTTATTATAGCAAGGTTGAATTTTACCCACTGTAGAATACTGCTCTTACAAGTTGATGTGGAGTATACTGACAACACTGTATTGATTATTAATTGCTATACATTCACTAAACGGTTAAATCTTCATAATGCTGGTACACTTTCTCTTCATTCTTTAGTGTTGAATTCTTTTTGTCACACGTATGCTGACAGAATTTTGTTTCTGCATAATTCAGTTAAAAATAAAAGTTTCATGTTAGTTTAAGATTTTTACTTTTTAATGCTATTTTAAATTGAGGACATTAGTGTACATTAGTGGGAACATTATTGTGTACATTAGTGGGAACAAATAGAAGATATTGCCCACTAAAACAAGCAAAGCATAGTGAAAAAATAAATTTGTTGGTCTTTTGTTATCATTTTCTTCCAAAGCATCTAATATACTTCCTTTTTTGGTTTGTTTTGGAGCGGAAAAACATGAAAAAGATCTGCATTTTATAGTGTAGATACATTGCCCTGCATTTTGTTATAAAAGTCAATACAATTCTTTCATGCATGTCAGAGCATATCAGTACAATACACAATCACCCGTGTCGTAAACAAGGTTTCAATGAACAGGAACAATTTTTCTAAAATTTTATGACATCCGGATATGTAGTTCACAGAAGAAAAAAAGACACTGGCAAGTTTTTTTTTTTTTAATGGGGGCAATCTAGAACAACAGGCAGCCTAATATAGTTAAACAATTGCCTACATTTTTGTATCTGAATAGTCACATTCTCATATTTATATATATTTTTAATAGATAATTAGCATTACAAAATCCTTCAGTTTTAGGTTTACTGACCACAAAGTTTTGAAATAATGTAAAGTGCTGTGTAATATGTTCACACCTTATAAATCCTGTTTATTATTATTAATATTATTATTATTATTATTATTAATAATAATAATAATAATAATAATATGTTTTAACATATATATATTGTGTTGATAACAGAAGCTGTGCAGCTTGTAAGAAAATATCTTTTTTTTATGTTATAGCAATACATACAAATGCTTAGCATTATTTAAACTAGTTCATGCTGACTGCCCCTTCTACACCCATAAGCTTTTTTACACTGCCCCTCGGATGACCTCAGTGAGCTGCAAGGGAAAAACATCTAGAAGGGTTGAATGACAGGTCAGTGTACATGGAATTCTGTGTGAAAAAAGGCTAATGTTTTAGCAGAGTGACAGTTTTTGCAAAAGCTTTTGATGTTACAAAACAAACAGAATAAAAACAGCATATTAGGAAGGGTTGAGTTAACAAATTACTATAAACTGAAAAGGAAAGTGTATTTTTTTTAAAAAATTGTTATAATTCTTCTAATATGCGTACATTAACCCTTTTGCTGTCAGAACTGTTGTTTCTGTATTTTAACAAACCGAAAAATGCACATTTTTCACATGAAAATACACCTAAAACCCCAAGACATTATTTAATTTTAAAAAAGGTAGAACAAACAACTTTAAATCAAGTCAGTTACTATTCTTATATTGTGCTATATTAGTTTTATATTTATATTAGCTATAACTAATTTTCAAACCAACATTTTCAGTGTAATATACATGCAAAAGTACACACAAACACAATGCTATCTTTAATTTATTGGTAAAAGGTGAGGTTACATAGAGTAAACAGATACTAAATGTATCAAACGTCTAAACCAAAAAAAAAATTGTACTCAGATTTTTATTAGGCTGCATTTAAATGGCTTTACAGATCATCAGAGTTTTTTATTTTACTTTGGGCTATACACATAGACAATCCAATAAATACGACCCAATATATGAGACTGTGAGTTTATACTACAGTCCAATCTGTCTAGTGGGTGCAAGTTATATTCAGTGGCAGAAACTGATTTTTTACCAAAATATAAAGCATTCTATAAACACATGAAGGTTAGTATATCGATACCACGAAGGTGCCAAAAAAAGGGGTTATAACTGTTGCTCCTCACCATATTATTTGCCTGCTTATGAAGAAAGATGCCAGAGGGGAACAAGCATCCACATGGTGAGTCTATTGGATGCAACTGAAATGATGTAATGAAGGAAAATGACAGTCTTATATCAAACTATAACATTTGGGACAGTTGTTATGATGGATAGCATGAAAAGGAACTCAAACAAAGTTCCAACCAGTGTTGCTTCTATACCAAAGGGGAAACTTGCTCAGTACAGGCAGACTGTTTTTTTTTTCAAGGGGAAACAGCAACATTGTTAACAATACATGATGCCAGCATTTATCCAATTTATCCACAGGATTGCAATGGATAAGGGTTATAAGAGTGTTATTCGACCAACACTAGTCTTAACAATATCTCACTATTCGACCGCTGTTCAATCGAATAGGGTGATATTGTTCGGGTGATTGAGCATCCAATTCGAACACCAATAAAATCAATGGGGGGAAAATTTGGATTATTTTTCGGGACTGTGTGGAACTTCAAGAGCAATCAGGGGAGCAGAGCTGACAGCTCCGCTCCCCTGATTGCTCCTGCAGCCCTAGTGTAACTATAGTATGTGTTCTTGGATAGAGATTCTCTATCCAAAAACACAAGAGTCCCACGGGATTCCCAGGCACTAGAGGCTAAATGGGGAAAAGTCTCCCCATTCATTCACCTCTAGTGCTCTGTGATTGGCTGGGGTAAGGAAAATCCTGATGACGCTTGAGCTGTGATCAGGGTTTACCTTTCCTCAGGCAATCACAGAGCACTAGAGGTGATGAATGGGGAGACTTGTCCTCATTTAACCTCTAGTGCCCGGGGATCCCACACTGACAGGAGGAGTCCCACGGCTTTGCAGCCGTGGGAATCATCCTGTTATTGTGGGATGACCTGTAAAAAAAATAAAAGTTAGTTACACAAATCACACATATTCAATAAATTACTTTAACAATAAAGCCTCTTTTTTAAACACATTTTTTCCACACAAATTTGCAAAGTCAAATCCTGTGTTTTTCAGGGCTATCTGAACACAAATCCAACCCAAATTCCTAGTTAAGACAAAGATGAAAGGTGTAAAATTTATAAAAAATACATATAATTGATTGCTATGGTTTTTGATTAAGACCTTATTATATATTTTACTTATGTAATACAGTAAATAGAATATACAGAAGGTACAAAAACCCAATTGTTCCTATTGTTTCACTGTATGGTCAGTTCAGTCTGGAAAGAAAGTTCTCAGAATGCTTTGGAGCAGTAGTTATATTGTTATTATACTGTATATTCTAAATTTAGCAGTTGTTATAAATTTAATAAAGCTGTCTTATACACCATTGATTGAACTGATTTTAATATCAGGCTCTTTTTTAAAGAAGGAAATTCTATGGTCTTTTTTTTAATAACGGAAATTAATTTTCAACTTGTGAGAGTAAGAAAAGCACAGTGATTTGATCTCTTTATTAATGTTATTACCATACAGTAATCATAAAAAAAGGATATTTAATTATGCTTGCATGTGAGTTCGGAAACGAGAGAGAGTTAAAATTCTCTTGGCAATAAAAATGTTGCTGAGAACTGTTAAAGAGGACATGCAGCAATTTAGTGCTATATAGTAGTCCTTCCCATCTTAAAGTGTATATTAACCTCAACAATTACTTTTTAATATTTCAACAATTCTATTCTATTACATGTACTAGTAATATAATTTTGTTGTATCAGTTATATATTTAAAATGAAAATAACTGTTGATCATGGAAGTTTATAATTGTTTTGTGCTTTTAAAATTTCTGACTATAATCAGTGACATTTCTATCACTCTGTTACAGAACATGGGAGATGTATGAGTTTTGTGGTCCTATCTTGTTTTATTGATACAAAGGGGTGAAATAACTTTGTCATTTATTGATAGTGCAGTTTAGATTTTGGCTGATTACAAAAATTTCCCATACATCAAACATTCAGTGTTCTATGGGAACTAAATAAGTTCGCTGTTTGAGCCAATAGTAGAAGACCATTTAACAAACTGCCATGTCTAGCATTATAACAATGTTGGATGCTACTGGTAAATGAAACATTGGCAGGCCCTCAGTGTGAGAGTTAGACAGGACTTTATTACACCTCTGTTTTACCCCTGCTGCTGGCCATGGCAGGCTGTAGGATTGGAGCTCTTCCCTGACTCATGTAATGTGCAGCTCCTTTTGTATCAAATGCAATACTGTTTTTAATGATAAACCTTTACAATTGATAATAGAGATGTTCCTTTAATACGTTGGCTCTCCTATATTTGGCCAGAATCACCCCTGGCAGCCACCAGCTAATGGGAACACTGTTGTGTACTATAATAAGCAGCTAATACCCAAGCAATTGGCAAGGTACACATTGGTTTGGATTTGTATATTCCTTTTCCAGAATTTTTACCAGCGCTGAATAGATTTTAAACCATGGATATTAAAGGCAAATTCAAATACTGACCACAACATTTCAACAACTCAAAAACAATACTACACAATACTTATCTTGTATCCCTGCCTATGGTCATTTAGGCACTAATACCATCACTTTTCTGTGGGGTTATGGGAGGAGCAACCATGAGTATTTTCTGATTTTTATTTTTCTTTGATCTAGCCCTAGCATTAAAGAATGGGGGCAACTATATAGCTCCTAGTTTCTGCAAACCCCCTTCAACTTGGTAACTCCAGTATTAAGAACAATGAAAATTGTTCAATGTATGAAACCCACATGCATTTTTATTAGGGATGCAAGTTTTTAAAACTCGGTCTTGCAGCAAATTCGGCCGTTCTCGCTTACCAAAATTGTAGGCGAGAACAGCCAGTGTAAATGTTTAAAAAAAAAAAAAAGATTGTGGGCTGTGCTGATCAATGAATGCAGCGACAGCTGAATTCATTGATCAGCTCAGTGTGCGATCCCTGGCACTAGAGGTAAATAGGGACAAGTCTCTGATCTAACCAGAGAGCACTAGAGGTTTTGATTGGAGATACTTGTCCTCATTTAACCTCTAGTGTCGGGAAAGGCTCACTGGATTACCAGGGCTGCATGAACGGATGCAGCCCTGAGAATCCACTGCAATCCTGGGGCACTATAGGGTAATTAATTATGGGAGTTCATCTGCAGTTCACTTCCCATGTTCACCGGGCTGATAAGTACAGCTTATCAGTACAGGTCACCGGGCTGTTAATAAACCTCTAGTGCCCGGGGATCGCAAACAGTAGGATTCCCATGAACAATGCAGCCATGATATACCACTGCAATCCTGGGCACTAAAGGTTATTTACCCTCTAGTGCTGGGGATCGTAATGATTTCCTTCGATCTTCTGATGGTTTCCCGAAATTGGTTCGCCGAAATTTGGTGGACCCATCAGAAGTTTGAGGAAATTTTCGCCAGTAGAATGCCAGACATTCTCACTCATTCCTAATTTTTAAATCTCAACTGAAATGAGTTTTCAAACTTAGAAGGAATGTGATGAAATAAAACAGCAATGGCTGCTTGTGTGTTCCACTAAAGTGAGCATAGGGTAGTACTTTTTTTGGTTTACAGAATGATTTTTGTGTGTAATGAGTGTGATAAAAAAACAAACTAAACAATCCCCAAGCATGCACATAATTTTTGGTTAGTCATATAATTTTTTTTCTTGCTAAAATTTCTGCTTTATTTCCCCAGAAAATCTTGTTTAATAATACAACTAAAAGCTAATGGAACCCATTATTTGTTCTATAATGTAAAGAGCACCAATACTGCCAAACACAAAAAACAATTTATGTTTTTTGTCTTTGTACTCAGTAAAAGATGTAACCCTAAAAGAAAAGAAAATGTACTTTTTGTTTAAAACGTTTGCCTTCTGTATGAAAGAAAAATTCTATCTAGAGTAGTAAACTGCACACACAGCAGAAGCACGTTTTCAAATGAAATATAAAAGTAAATTGATTTAATTTATAAGAGCTTCCTAAAGGGCAAATCAGTGGTACTTGTATTGGCCTAAAATCACTATGCGCCCGTCAAAGAAGGATTCATTAATTGCAATGTTTGGTGTTAAATATTTGCAAAAAGAAAAAAAAAGAATTTTAAACTACTATTTGTACTCTACAATTCATTTACTTACAATACATTGGTCAAAATAAATGGATCGTTTGGTTGAACCAAGTAAAGCGTTTCACTTACTTTTAAGAACAAGCCTTTTTCTTCCCCTAAAAAAAATGTATTATGCTGTAGAAGTTAGGGAAGTGTTAGGGTTGGGTTCACAGTTACAATCAGTGCATGAATGGGTGACTGTTACAACCCTCCTACTGCCAGGGAATGCAGGATCACCCGGGCGCAGAATTTAAGTGGCATCAATTTAGGCTGGGGTGCGCTGCTCCAAATGCTCCTGCAATGCCTGTCACAGCACAGCAGGTAGTGAGAGCCGAGCATGGTGGAAACCAGCATGGGATCCTGACTGACTTATTTTGGGGAGCCGCCACAAGATCGTCCAGGTAAGCTGACAGTGATGCTGCCAAGTCTTTCAGCAAGCGTCAGCAAATGGAACCTGTTGATCTAATACCAAATGGGAAAAAAAAACAATTTACTACTGATCCTTATGGGTCATGGCACCATAATGTTGTTTGTAAAACCAATCAAATAAAATACACGGTAACTCAAATTGTCCATGGCAACATAATGTTGTTTGTAAAACCATTGCATAAAATACGCAGCAACTCAAACCATCCACAAAAACAAGTTGTTGGGTTTATTGACATATTTACAGACCAATCGCACAGCAATTAAAAGTCAGGTTCATCTACCTCATCGCATTCAATAAATAAATTCACTTAACTCCTCACATTCAATATACATAAATTATATATAAAAATTTAAGACAGTAATGAGGGTAAAGGATCTTTAAGTGTGGGTGTGTTCTAGTGGTCACAACCAAACAATGCTTCATAAATGTAATTAAATTCAAATAAACAAAAAGTTTACTTCTTTACTTCAAATGACTCGTCTCCTCTGTTAGATGTAATCAAAGGTGTGTAAAAAGTCTATATTGTTACTTTTTAAAAAGAATGTAAAATGAGCCACTTCAAATGGAGTCATTCAAGAATGACATTTTTTATTGTCTTGCAAATTACCACAGGAGGTATGTTTGTATATATATATGTATATTCACTTACAAATGCTCACAATATTAAGTCATATGCTTAACATACAGGATTACAGATCCCAACTCTCACAAGATTGCAACAATCTGTAGATCTGCCTTAATGTCCCCTACTGACAAACTGACACATTTGCTATTCATAATCAATGCTAAACATATTTATCAATTATGCTTTTTGTGTGTGTCATTGAAAAATATATGTGTGTGTGTGTATGCTTAGTTTGTAGTTTTGCCTAGTTTGCAGTAGTGTGTTGGACACACTTCATTTTCTATGCATGAAGCTGCCATTCCATTGTATTTATTCTCTGTATTTAGATGTCCCTATGTAAATTCAGGGTGAGAAAAATCTCTTTGTAATCTTGCTGGTCAATGATGTTGTGATTGTAATATTGAAGGTGTTGTGCAGCCTTCCAAGCTACTTATTCAGTTATATTAGTGCAGGAAATATGGCAGCATTTATATCTACACCTTAATCCAATCACCATGAAATATGACCTGAAATATGATCTGGAATGTCCCTCTTCCTTCAAATAAAGGGAAACTTCTGAATCTTGTCCTGTAGCATTTTCCTTTCTGCATATGACCATTTGTTTGATGAGGAATTGTTTTGTTTCCCCAATATCTTTGCATTCCTCGCTACACTATTTTACATATACCAAGTGGGCATAACAGCCCATGACACCATCTGTGAAGTTGTTTAAAAAATCTCTACCCCAGTATTTTGTAAAAAAGTTCAGACCTTCAGCCAAGAAATTCAAGGGTTTTGAGTGGGGGCAAGCAAGTGTGATTTGTTTTACAGGAAGGTATGGGTAGGGAAGTGTATTAAAAGTGGTGGAGTTTTGTTTTGGGTGGAGGAAAACATATTATTATTACACAGGATTTATGTAGCACCGACATATTATGCAGCGCTGTACATAGTCCGTACAAAGTCCATAGTCATTTTACTGGCTGCCCCCACCACAATGTAATGACCCCACCACGGTCATATGTCATTAGCACAGTCCAAGGTAAATTTTTAGGGGGAAGCCAATTAATCTAACCATGTTTTTGGAATGTGGGAAGAAACCAGAGTACCCAGAGGAAGCCCAGACAAACTCCATGCAAAAGAGTGTCCTGGCCAGGATTCGAACCTGGGATCCAGCGCTGTAAAGGACAGAATACTAACCACCGAGCCATATATGTGTTTTGTGACTTGTTAAAAGGGTTTTAATATACCCCCACAATAATTCACAATTCATTATTAATTAATTACAGCCAATTAATAATTCATATACAGGTAACATGAACTGGTAAAATCAGTTTTGCACAATTTGTGTACTCTATAAATAATAGTTATATCACATTTTCTGTGACAAATTTAAAGGCACTAACTATTTTTTATCTCTTTTTTTTCTTACTCATCCTTATCCCCTTGATAAATGGGACGTATTATGGAGTGTCAGTTTATGCTTTAAGGCTTGCATTAAACTTTAATAACGTTAAGCAGGAAAGACAGTGATTGGAAAGCTGACAATTCTATTTCAATTACTATTGTTGTGACACTGAGCAAATGTCAAATCTGTACATGACATTATTCTGGAAGAGTGAGTGGCAAATTGGTTACATGAAGTTCTTATTGGAATCTTGTCATGTGATGGGATTATTGCATCTCTACTGTAGTTGGTATTTTTTCCTGTTTGCTTTCCTTTTGCTCCTGTGTTTGGTTTTGCTTTTTATTTTTCTATTTTATATATATATATATATATATATATATTACATTTAGATAAAAAAGAACTTTTAAGGGACAGTGTGCGAGAGAGAGAGAATCAGTATATTTATTATGAATCCATGAAATTTTCTTATATGGGACTGGTCACTGGTTTTGCAGGATGTCACAAAATACCATAGCATTCCTCAAACATCTGCTTTTTAAGGGGCACTTACAACATGTTTATAGTTTACAAGAATTTATTATTAGGTTTTGTACTTGTACTTTGTAGGGGAAAAATGAATGTAAAGGCCTAAATAAAAGGAGAAAGACCTAAAAAAAAGGTCAGTGTCTCCAACCAGATGACAGCATTCCTGGAATACTTGCTAGAGAAAACTTTTTTTACAATATAGATCATGCATCAGATACATCATCGGATCATGCTTTGGTTGATAACATCATCAGACATATTTTAAAAGTAATGCATTTGACATTTTCCAAACATTCACTGCAGGTGAATGTTCCAGGTATGTGTGTTTTTAATGTCAGTGACCGTTCACCCTCAGTGATTCTTTGGTGAAAGGCATCCTCACTGAATTATAAATATCCCTCTATGGGCTCCATTTACAAATGATTTCCCCAGAAATTCACTGATGGTAACATCTCTCTTCACTTCTCCTTTTAGTCCCTACAATGACTTGTTATGCCTCCTGAGTGGCCAAATGACAAAAGTGCACAGGTGTCACAATAGGAAATGAAATAGAAATTGCATGAATATTATGAGCTAATTGTCAGGGTAACAATTTATATAGAGCTCTATATATAGAGCTCTATGTGTTTGAATTATAAGCTTGACTTGATGTTGAGAAATTCCATCCATTTTGCTCTTTCTCTAGCTCCCCCACCAACCGGGTATTTTTTTTTTACTCATGTTATATACATGCTGGCTGGTCATGTGACAGATGTTGCAGATAACAGAATTTCCCCTTTGAGTGTCCCCATGACTCTGGGTGGTAGCCTTGAGTGGTAGCCTAAAGTGATCTAGGCTGTTCACTCTGCAAGGAATAATGCATTTAAATTAGTGGATAAGGTGAAATCATCTCTTTCAGAGCAAAAATTCAATTCACTAAGCAAAAAGGTTAAACTTCTTTCGTTAATCAACCCTGTTGTTTTACAAAAATGGTGGAATTGTAAATAAAAGTGTACCCACAAAGTTTCCATTTTGTTCTATATTTAGTCCTGATATGGTTAACATGACAGTTTTGTTACTAACTATTACAAATGGAAAGTTATTTACAAATTGAAAAAAATGTATGTTTTTTTTTTTTTTGACACAGACACAGAAAACAATAAATAAACAAAGAAAATAAAAACTATAAAATGGAAATAATAATAGTTAAATACAAACAAATTCTAAGTAATTGCTAAGGGGTAAGGAGGGGAACCATTGTTTTTGGGAAGATTAGGATGAACTAAGCATGAAAGAGGCATTTAATAGGAACACATTTTAAACTTTTTTGGTTTCTTCTTTTCAACTTGTACGTAATGCAAATGCATATCATCATATACAGCTAATGTTCCTAAACCATGAAAAATAGTCCATTCTGCTTCCAATGCACTGTTTATCTGTCCATCAGTAAAAATTTAACCATAGATGTCTTTTTCAATTCTTTATTGTAACCCATTTTGTTTATTTCCTGATTCTAATTTGCTTCTGTTACCGCTGGCATTTGCAACTACATAACTTTTGGTGCCCAAAACAACGCTATTATGATTGCAGAAATAAAAGCTGCTTCTTTTGCGCCTTATGGCATCCTGTAGTGCCTAACAGTAAATCTGGACTCAACTGTAAATATTAGCAATATTGCAATCATTGAGCGTTCCCCACACATCTGAAACAGGGTAATACAAAGGAGACAATTTATGCAAATTACAACTACTACCCTGTTTCAACAAAAATAAAAGTTTCTTGTAATTTTTTTCTTTAATTTTTGCTACAAAAAATGCACTTATTTTCAGGGGATGTCCTAATTTTTCATGAACAACAATCGACATTTATTCTTGAACAAAAAAAATTAACATTTATTCAAGTACAGTCAAGTTATCCTCCTCTGGATCATCATCATAACTCTCCAAACCCTGAAATCCATCTTGAATTTCTTGGGACTCCATTTCCTTTGGAGCCATTTGCCCCAATTTCTCATGTCTAGCAATAGCGCTTTTCTTAAATGAGCGCCTCTTGTTCATGTATTTATATATATTGTAGCTTATTTTCGGGGTAGCTCTTATTTTTGGGGGAAACAGGGTACTTATGACTTTAGACAACCATAGGTGTTCTTAACCATTCTCCCCAACTTTCCGTCCCTACTTCTTTAAAACACATCAGACAAGAATAAACTGTGGAGCAGACAAGGCCACATTTTTTTTTTGATTCAAACGAGCATATTATTGAACCATTTTCCTAAACAAATAACCATAACTTTGTGACAGTCACAGCAATGTTGTGAGCATCCAATATATTATTATTACACCATAAGTTCCTAGTTGTTTGGCTAATTTATCAGGAGTATCATCCAGTATAGGCATGTAGTAAAGTTACATTTAACTACTAGAATTGCAGAGGTCTCTTAAACTAAAAAACAGACTTTTGTTAGTTTTAAAATTTGATAAAGTGATAAAGATTTAGGTAATCTTTCTTACTAGTTGACCTAGTGACCATTGTCAGGGATGAAAATTCCAAAAGATTATAATCACTAATGCAGAAGGTGATGGTTAAAATTCCAATAAGGACAAATACTTTATGTCAAGGGATCGCCTTTCACTTTTTGTTTTGTCTCTGGGACAGAAAGGTAAAAAAAAGATGAAATGAGAGGGTTTTAGTTTTTTCTCCTCTATCCTAATCAAACAGTAAAATTTAAGATATATACAGTTAATAAAGTTGTTCTTTAATGGAAACCTTTGGTGAGAAAACCATATAGGCTGCTACTGCTAACTTCCTAATGTGCAAATACAATTTGCCTGGCTGTTACGTTATACGTATTGTATCAATACTTAAGGTATGACAAAAAGTATTTAGGTTACAAAAAATCTTTCAATGGGCATACTTCTTTTGAAGGAAGTGAAGGGAACAATTCCTATTTGAGTGCAGGCAGTAAACATACTGATAAGGGTTTTACTATTTCCTTCTCTATCGAAAAATATTTATTTGTCTGGATGCACAATTTAGGGACTTTTGATTTTACTCAATTTTCCCTATTTTTCATTCTTGTTAAAACTAATGAGCACAAAAAGTAATAAAACAGAGCATTCTGATTACATATGAGTGATAAGAATCTATTAAAAGGAGTCTAGCAGTGATAGATTCTATATTCCTTAAAAAATTGCTACTAATCAACATACCTTTCTATCTGGATATCTAAAAAAAAAGTACCTATTTTTTAATCTCATGTGAGGTCAAGTCAGAAGGCAGCTTGTTTTATCTTCTTTGAGACTGACACAGCTGAATCTGTGCAAAGCTTGAAGTTTTTTTGGTCTTTTTCCATCTTATTGTGTATTTAACTATAGTCATTATACAACTCTGCATTGGATTTTTTTTGTAATAAAAGTTCAGAAAATAGGCTCCAACTTTTATGGAATATAACGAAATTCCACTGCAATTTGATTTCTTCATCACAGTGCCATTCTGGCACCCTAGAGGAAAAATTACCATATATCTTTAAAGAAACTTTCCTTTGTTGTCTTCTTTCTACAGTGAGTGATGGTGTGTATATAATCTGTTCAAGATAACTATCTTACCAGGGCTAAAAATATGCCAAACAGTTCTGCAGTCCTATTCAATAAACTGTCAGAAGAAGAAGAAAAGGAAAGACACTGATATGCAACTTTAATGAAGTCGATGCTGAAAATAACTGCCTATGCTCAGTATTGTTAAAACTTTCAACTAAATGCTGAATTCTTAAATAAATGGGATTAGTAATACCATACAGTATATCCCCTTAAGTGTCACATTTTAACATTTCTGTTAGTTGTTATGACTTTTCAAAAGTAGGTATGATAATATTTAAAAGAAAATATGTACTTGGAGAATGTGGAGGCTAGCAAAGTTGTTTTGTGAAAATACTAGTTGCCTGGCTGTCAAGCTGTGCCAATTGCGTTATTAGTTTTTTGGGTTTCCTGACATACTGCAGGTCAGGAGTTGTGACTTAACGCCGACTTACAAGTATACTTGTTCTATGTCTATGATTTCAAAGCACTGAAGCCTTTTACAGCCAAGCAAGTAGTGTTTTTAGCAGGGATTCACTAATATTTTCCTTTGGTAAATATATTTTTCATACCTCCTAAACCTATGAAACACCTTAAAGGATGTGAAATAGTCAGAGATGGAGTGTAATGTTGTACTTGCACAAAAATGTGTTTAGGAGAAAACAATTACGAGTATTAATTCGTACATTATAATGATAAAAGAAATGATACAGAAATGTAGCAGTTTAGTTCTTGGGTTTCATTTTTTAACTTCATGTACAGGAAACACTGTATAAGGAGTGGATATTATGCACTATTATTTATTTTTCCATTTCTACGTGGAATGACTCCATTTAGTAACAGGTGGTCAAGTCAAAAAGCAATGTGAAGCCATTCAAGGAAAGAAAATAAATCTTTATGAAACAATTAAATTGAGATGAAGACATTATAATAAGAATTGAAACAAAAACCTGGTCAAGACATTGATGGAAAGGACAACAGAAGGATGTTATGAAAGAGGTGGAGAAAAGCATCACACTTAACTTGAATGGAGGTTAAAAAAAGGGGGTATGAAACCTTGTCTATCCAGTGCAAAATTATGGTTTCTATATATGTTTTATATTTAAAACAACTTTAATCATAGTAGAAGTATAACAGTTTGGTCAACTATCTTTATATACACACTTCATGTGGACTACTCCCCTTTAACCCTTGTACCTTTTTCTATTGTTGGTATTTAGGAGTCAGTTTGGTGGTTTATAGACTGGCTTTGGTATCATTAACTCTGGACGTGAAAAAGTCTTTATTAAGGTATCTAATGTTTGATATTTGTGAATTTGAATTCCTTTTAATTACCAGTGAAACCCTGATAATGTTGAAGTTTTGTTTTTTAAAAGGAATACAGTTTGTCATAGTCTGTTTTAATGATTTTGTGCTGGTAGATTGGGTTTTTGGGGTAGGTGTGGACATTACATGGGTATCCAATCCCCCTTTTAATTTGTAACAGGTTACTTTTAAATATGATATTTGAAGGAAAAACACAGGAATGTATATGCTATATATTGTTGCAGGGTTTTACTGATCAGACATGCAGGATATTAGATACGTTGCTGTTATGTGTTAGTAAAAAAAAGAGATGCTTTCTATAATTACATTTTGGATGATGAACAAAGTCTTAAAGTTTGCATAATAAAATTATTGTAGACATCTAGTGATGTATAATATCCATAAAATTAGTCATGTGTTATTGGGCAAAGCATCTTAGCCATAAGCATACTCTTTAGTACATTTGATCAAGCATATTAGGAATAAAAATAAAGAGGAAAAGCATTTAACACATTTGAAAAGTAATTAAAAATATATTTCACCATATGTTCCTCCCCTGTTACTTCTCAACAACAAGCGCCTAAAGCATTTATTTTGTTTCATAATTTTTAAGGAGGACTAATGTTTCCATTTGGCAGTAAGACATAGAATGAATTTCCATCAAAGGAGGCACTGTGAATTTATTTTGTCTGGCATAAAGTAGTTTGAGATGTGAGCATTTGCAAGAATATAGAACTAATTAATCCAAATATATGGTGCGTGTCATTTAACAGCTAACATTTCTTCAATACTTAAGTATCTTCTATATTGGACTCAGTAAATGTGTTAACTTTGACTTTCCCTTCTGAATGAAACTAGATATTTGCTAACACCGTCAAAAAAATGAAAGATAATTGTAGAACACTAACACTGAATGACAACAAAATTAGTTGGATTGAGAGTTTTTGGAAGTAACACATGTTCTTTGGTTGATTGGGAGTTACTAATAAAAATAGGTGTATACCTCACATTATACCAAACTATAAACCCTGTAAAGTCTTGATATTAATATTGAAATACACTAACCAAAAGCAAATTCGGATAGATTGAAGATTATTATAATGAAGTATTAGGGCATATTATTAGAATTATGGGGGCAGATCAGAATTATTATGAAATATAGGAGCAGGATATTTGTGTTATAATAAACATGGGAATAGTTTATTATAGTTATAATGAAGTTTGGGATAAATTATTATAATATTAATACGAATGGTAGCAGATTTTTATAATTAAGTGTAGGTGCAGTATATTATATTAAAGACATATGGGGGCATGGTATTACAATTAGGTTTTGGGGCAGATCCTGTATAAATCTGTAGAGAAAGTTGCCCCACAGCTTTAGGCTTTAGCACACAACAAGTTTAATTAATTGCCACTGCCCTTTGTCAATGAAATCCAACCCCCTGTTTTTGCGCTGTGATGCATCAGTCGATTACCACTTTCCTTTGCTTGCACAGGCAGTCCACAATATGTAATGCTGAATTCTAGATGGTGGGACAGGTTATAAATTGTTTTGTGAAATGGAGGACTATTCTATCTCTGCAAGGCTGCAAGTGTATTTTATGCAGTGTAGGATGTGCTGAAGTGGGCACAGACTTTACTGGCAGTGGCCAAGACGGTGTGAGTGAGGAGTGGTACTTTTGTGAAGAGGAAGAAGAAGGGGCGTCAACATGGGTAGAACCCATCCTCATTAGCATTCCACTGGGCGATAACAGATTCCACTACGTGGTCAGTTCCCCTGATGACATTCACCCAATGGGTCGTGAAGGACATGTAATGTCTCCACCTGTAGCCGAGTCGAGTATCTCCGTGTGGTTGCCAATCTATTGTAAAGCCTACAATAATAATAGTCCTAACCACTTGCTATACTTTCTTTATCCTTTTTTTTTTTTGTAGTATATTGAGCACTCTTTTCCATAATGAATTTATAAAAAATGTTATGCAAATCTTTATAACAGTGTAACAGTATTAGTTCAATAGACGTATATTATTATTATTATTATTATTATTATTAATAAACAGGATTTATATAGCGCCAACATATTACGCAGCGCTGTACATTAAATAGGGATTGCAAATGACAGACTAATACAGACCGTGATACAGGAGGAGAGGACCCTGCCCCGAAGAGCTTACAATCTAGTAGGTGGGGGATTTTCACACACAATAGGATGGGAGATATGTATTGCTGAGAAGTAGTGGTGGTTTCAAAAAACAGAAGACGGGTAGGCAAGTTTGAAAAAATGGGTTTTGAGCGCTCTTTTAAATGAGCAGAAAATAGGAGCACGCCGAATAGGACAAGGAAGACCATTCCAGAGAGTTGGGGCAGCCCAAGAGAAGTCTTGTATCTGTGCGTGTGATGAGGTTATGAGTGAAGAAGTCATTAGTAGGTCATTGGAGGAGCGGAGAGAGCGGCAGGGGGAGTATTTTTTTACCAGGTCAGAAATGTATGTGGGACAATAACTGTGTAGGGATTTGAAGGCAAAGCACAGGAGCCTAAATTTGATCCTAAGGTGAAATGGAAATGGAGAGAACTACAAAGAGATACAGCAGAAGAGGAGCGGAGGGAAGGATGGATGAGTCTGGCTGCAGCATTCATGATAGATTGTAGAGGAGAGAGTCGGGTTAGTGGAATACCAGCGAGAAGGATGTTACTTCAGACGGGAGATAAGAGCATGTACAAGGAGTTTGGTGCTCTCAGGGGACAGGTAGGGGTGGATTTTGGAGATGTTGCGTAGGTGAAAGTGACAGGACCTGGAAATGTTCCGAATATGGGGGTAAATGAGAGGGCCGAGTCAAAGGTGACACCAAGACAACGAGCCTGAGGGGAGGGCCGAATACCAGTGTTGTTAACAGATTTATGTCAGGGGGGGATTTGGAATTTGAGGGGGAGATGATGATGAGTTCTGTTTTATCCAGGTTGAGTTTCAGGAATCGGTCAGACATCCATCATGAGATGGCTGACAAGCAGCATGAGACCTTATCCAGGACTGAGGGACACAGGTTAGGGGTGGACAGATACATTTGAGTGTCATCAGCATACAGATGGTACTGTAAGCCAAAGGAGTATATGAGACTACCAAGAGCGGAGGTGTACAGAGAAAAGAGAACCGGTCCAAGGACTAACGCTTGGGGAACACCAACAGGGAGGAGAGTCGGTGAGGAGGAATTACCATTGAAAGAAACTTGAAAGGAGTGGTCAGACAGATAGGAAGCAAACCAAGAGAGAGCAGTGTCACAGATACCAATGGAGTGAATGATTTGTATTAGAAGGGGGTGATCAACAGTGACGTATAACAGAATAACAGTCATGTAACTAATGTTTTGGTTGCCAATAGTAGAATAAACCGATACTGTTACAATGCAAATGATAATTGGTTAATTTTGTATTATGGTTCAATGTTTTATTCTAAGAGGTGCCTACATCCCAGCAAATGGATAAACATAAGTGGAAATAATTGGAAAACACTAAGAAAATATTTATACTGTTTTGATTTGGAAAATAAATATGTTTCAAATTGAAAAATGTTTTTACTGCCAATGGAGACATTGCTGGCATAATACAGGTGCTTCCTAATCAAGACAATGCACCTGCAATCAAATTGGATTTCATTTTACCCTTCTGGCCTGGCTGTGTTGGTGTTTCAGCTTTTTCAGTTTTTTAATGTATAATTAATTTAATGAATTTAATGTATACCACATCATATGTAGTATCCCCTAGCAAAGTTTATTGCAAAAAAAGTGAGTGATTACCACATTAAAAAAGTAGAAATACATTTCTTTTAGAAGCAGACATTTTTTTCCTCAAAGCTATATTTATTTGATACTTCTGAAAATGACTCAGTTTTCCTGGAACACAATTTAATGACAATATGAACAAAACTAGTGGTGATAATAAAGAGAACATATGTTACATTTTTTCCTAATTCAATAAATATCAACAGTAATCCTAACCCCAGGGCTAAAGACTTCTGTGACATGTACAATATCTACCATTTAGTCTTGAACTATTCTGTTCTGAACGAAGGGTTGCTGGTAAATGTAGTTCCTAAAGGTAAACCCATATCATGCCCATATTGTGTATCCCCCAGCTCCACCAAGTAGTATTTAAATTCAAACTTGATGATCAGATGTGTAAGCAAACAATATTTCTGAGACTTAATAAGGTTTATATGTAGGGAAGGTTTGTATGGGGGTAGGGGGCTTTTAGTTGTCTGCCAGAGTTCTTTTATTATGGAATACCGTTACCATGACAGACTGAAAATGATAAACAAATGACTCTTGATTTAACCTCCCGACCGTTAAGCCCGACCTTCGTACGGCCTAAAAAAAGTTGGTCTTTTCGTTAAGCCCGAGATTTTCCGTACATTAAAATCCCCACTTACCCAGGTAAGTGGGGATTTTAATGTAGGGAAAATCTCAGTCCTCCTGTGCTCATCCAGCATCGTGTTCGTGTTCCAGCGTCGTCCTCCGTTGATCGTCGTCCGTCGGTCTCCCTCTCCAGCGTCGGGTGCCTTCTCGTATACCAGCGGGACCAGGTAAGAAGCCGGCCGGCATCTTGTGTTCCGCTGGCCGGCCGGCGGAACACAAGATGCCGGCCGGCTTCTTACCTGGTCCCGCTGATCATCCAGCGTCGTTCTCGTTCCAGTGCCGGGTGATCTCTGAAACAAGAAGCCGGCCGGCGGAGGAAAAAAACAGCCGGCCGGCTTCTTGTGCGTGCGTGCGCGATGACGTCGGCGCGTGTGCGGGAAATTCAAATTGAAACTCATTCATTCATTTTGTATTGGATTGAATACAGGAGTTTGTTGATGTATTGTTGAATACAGGAGTTTACATGATTGTGTGTTTCAAACATTTTTTATATTCATTATATCTACTAGGCCCCTATTCGGACATATTTCTGTAAGTTACAGGTCTACAATTTAAAAAAAAAAATTTCATGAAAACCTGTAACACTTTTGGTACAGAAATCTAGACCTCAGTGTAACGCCCAGGTGGTTAAAGGCTCATTGATAAAATTGAGAGCATGCTACATACAAATATTTAATGTTTTAGATTGGCTTCACAAAATATTCACCCCCTCCCCCCCTTCGCTTCTTCAATTTTATTATGTTGCACCCTGATGCTACAATTGTTTCATTTCTTTCTTTTTTTTACATCAATCTACATTCTGTACCCCATAATGATAAAGAAAAAACAGAATTTTAGAAAGAAACAGAAATATCACATTTACACATTTTAATCAGACCCTTTACTTAGTGCTTAGTTGAAGCACATTTGACAGCAATACAGCCTAAAGTCTTTTTGAGTATTGCACACTTGGATTATGGGATTTTATGCCATTCTTTTGTGAAAAACCTCTCAAACTCAGTCAGGTTTTTATGAAATAAATAGTCATTTTCAGGTCTCTCCAGAGATGTTTAATGGGATTCTAGTCAGGGCTCTGGCTGGGCCATTCTAGTACATTCACAGAATTGTCCCTAAGCCACTCCAGTGTTGTCTCCATTGTTTGCTCCTTTCAGCTTTCCCCCAACCCTGACCAGTCTCCCAGTCATTGATGCTAAAAAAAAACACCCCACAGCATAATGCTGCTTCTAGCATGCTTCACTGTATAGGGCGGAGAGTTTCTCCCTCCAGACATATTTGACAACTCTTGGAAGAGTCCTGTTTGTGCCAAACTTTTTTTTATTTGAGTAGGCCACTGTACTCCTGAGAACCCTCAGTAATTTTTTTTTTGTACTCTTCCCCAGATCTGTGCTTCATGATCAGCCTGACAACTTATGCTCAGTGTGCTAAATGGAAGCCTAAAAAGTAGATGCTTGTTTCAAATAATTGCCCAATAAATTTACCATATTCCTGTATTAAATCATCACTTTATTACTTTCACCACAATTTTTTTATGAAATATTGGTTCTCATTGTAGTCATGCTGTAAGTTTGGTGTAGGTGGTGTTACGTTATTACTAAATGGATTTGCAATATATTCTACAGCATGTTCTTCACAATTAACAAGAGAAACAGATGGTCTTCATGTATTTACACTGACTGTTTTTGTCCTGTTTTAGAGAAAATGTATAGAGTTTTTGTATATTTTCTTTGTTATTTTCTTGGCTTAAGACTTGAATAAAATCTTGAAGACATTAAAATGTTTCATAATAATATGTCATTCTTATAAATACAGTTAAAAATGAATCTCTGGAAAATATATATTATCAGTCCTTGAATTAGTTGTCTACAGAACCTTTACCTTTATTTTACCCTGGTAGTCCACATATATGAATATTTTTTGTAAGATAAAACACATTTTCTTATAAAGTTTTAGAACTAAAAAGTAAGTTAATTGGATCATCCCTCCTACTCCTGTCTCCCTGTCTACTGTGAAATATATGAAGTATCGGTCTGAGAGTTTGAAGGCAAGCAGCTTCTGCTGTGCTTTCTCTGTAACAAACACATGCAGACACTGTCAATCCTTTTCATGGGTGCATATTGTATTATACAAATAAACAAAGGGTAAATAACACGTATGTGGGGTTTTCACAAAGTTTCTGAACTTTTATATTTTCATTTTAAACAGTGAGGGTGGGAGGAGTAGTAATTGGTCATGTCTAAGAGTCATGTGACTAGTCTGTCTGACAAGTTGGCTGACCTTGCAGTTTAGAAAAAGAATTGTCCCATGGTGGTGCAGATGGTTGTGAAACTTATGAATTGCAGCAAAGAGGAATAGTGTTCTGTCATACCCTTTTTGTACTAATGCAGAAAAGCACCCACCCTCACAATTCCCACACATTGGGCCTGATTTGTTAAAGCTCTACAAGGCTGGAGAGGATACACTTTCATCAGTGAAGCTGGGTGATCCAGCAAACCTGGAATGGATCTGGTCCAGGATTCAAAACATTTGCTAGCAAAAAACAAATTACTTTAAAGAAATCCATTCCAGACTTGCTGGATCACCCAGCTTCACAGATGAAAGTATATCCTCTTCAGCCTTGGAGAGCTTTAATAAATCAGACCCACAGAGAGATAAAATGGGAGGTTATGGAACACCCAGTGTAGATTTTTCCATCATTTTGGACTGCTCAAAGAAGCTTTAGGGCAAGAAGATACAAACTAGTGAATTTCAAATGTTAGTGTCCATGGCTGATTAGACTATTGTGAAAATAACGACAACTAAAACATAAAGCTTACTGTAATTGCATCAATATCAGGAAGAGAAACATTATGCTCTCTCTGATCGGAATATCTGGCTTTAACACTTTTTTCTGTATAATATTATATATTATATTAATATACAGTATTATTATATACATTCCATATAATATTACATTTTCTATTTTGTATAAACTTTTGATTAGTAATAGTCATAATTGCAGCAGATATAATTATGGAATTTTATTACAAAAAAAACTGTTTGTTTTATATATTTTAATCTGTTGATTTAGTATACTTTGCTTTGTGTTCTTTCAAACTAAATTTCAAAGAATAAAATAAATCATATTATTAATTCAAACACATAGTTTTAAACACTTCTAGCTCTAATAAAAATTATTTTTCCAAATGTATACTTACCAGGGAGATAGTAGGTCACTAAGTATCTCTGACCTTAACCACAATAGCATTTCAAATACCTAACCTTTACATCAGATATTTCTAGAGAGTTGGATAATGTGCACCGTATCTCTCTAAAAAGCAATATCCTTTTCTATAATGTTGTAATAAAAATGGATAGTGGAAAGGGGAAACATAAATTATATATATTATCACCATGCTGATAAAATCCATTTTAAGGATCCATATTGGACATTTGTTTTTAGTGATAGTAAGCTCTGTCTAAAATATAGCAGAATGCATTTTTATCCTTTCAGTTCTGTTGTTTGTTGTTTCTCTTTTACAACATCATGGACAATATAAGTCAAAACCAAGGAATTTCCTATAAAAGAAATAAATTGTACAAAATATTTTCTGGTGAAATATTCCATGTGTGTAATGTGTTGTATTTTGTCTAGGCTCCTTTCATTGCTCCATTGCATTCCTTTCCGAGATGAAACATAACTTAATGGTCAAATAAAACAATTGACCCAATATTGGTGGTCGGTGGAGAGACCAACCCAGGTCTTGGGGGGATATTGGGGGGTAAGTCCCTGTAGTAGGTATTGAGGGAATCAGACTACAGTTTCATATGCAAATCCAGTCAATGAAAGACAAACTTTTACAATTGGATATCTAAGATATTGGTTTGTGACTAGTGCATTTTACAATTGGTTAATTACGTTTTTGTTAAAATACCGGATTTCTTTTTTATCCTTTGATTGAGTGATTTTATTTTGTATTACATTTTTTATTACTTTGTTTCTGTTTAATGCTTTTAAAGCCCCTTACTACCTTCGTTCTCTGTAGTAGGTGACAAAGAAGGAAATAACCCCCTGATGTAAATCCCAGTACGAGAAAGAATTCCATGGCATTGACAGTGGTAGGTAAAAATGTCCTAATGTTATTAGGATAACAAAAAAAAAAGCTATTGAAAAGAGTGCCCCACTATTAAGATCAGTGGATGAAATGCTTTAATGTTTGTGTTTACTGCCAACACCTATGCCACAATATTCTAAAATGCAAGCTCCTAAATATCATGTGGAAGGTAATGAAGTTCCTAATTTTGGAGCTGACAGCCTGCAAATAGAAGGCTTATTGCAAAACAGAATTTATAGTTTGTCATAGCTTCAGAAAAGGAAAAAGGCAATGTAGTGGCTAATGTGGAAGATGTTTATCAACTAAAGATATTTATATTTTATTTAGAGTGTAAGGCACATACCTGTCCAGCGAGCCTGCGGCGTCCTTGGGAACCATAGCCAGCAGGGGAGACCCCGCTGCAGCAGGCAGTGTGGCCGAGGCTGCTGCCCTGCTCGCAGCATGTCTCTCCCTGCAGGCGGAGGGATCTGTTCTGCCCGAACAACTGTTAGCTCAGGCAGTATCCCCAGCACCCCCATGGACATGAACAGAGAAGTTCTTGTTCTCAGCACTCCTGTGGACGTGCAAAGTAGGGCACGTCCCAGAGGTGCGCGCTACAGCACTTGTACCCCCCAGGGGCAAGGCACTCGGCTGCCTCGCTGCAGGGTGGGACATTTGGCCGCTGGGGATTCAGTCATCCTCTTATCTTTTGGCACCAGGTGGCGCAAAGGCATTGGGCACTGTGGCCATTTAAGGAGAACCTGTCCTGGACACCCTTGCCCGGTATAAGCCTCTGTGAGTACAGTGTGCTTGGGTGCGTTCACAGTGTTGGTGCATACTAACCTCTGTCGTGTTATTACCAATAGGGACCCAGTCTGATATCTGATTCTGCCTGAACTCCACCTGCCCTGTCTTTGGATTGTTTTGGAGTACTCTTGCCTGCTGCCTGCCCTGACCTCGGATTGTTCCTCACCTGCCTTTGCCTTATCCTTCTGTACCACGCTTGTCGGACTGATCATCTGTGAATAACCTTTGCCTTGTGTTATGATGACAATAAAGCTTGATAAAAGGATTCTTGGAGTTGGCCGTGGCTTGTGTGCCCAGGCGCATTACATAGATGTATATTCTTAAAAGAAGCATAATTTAATTCAAAATCTAAATAACAGAAATGGTTTTCAATCTGGAAATTATATTGCTTTGTTGTTGAGCCACATTCAGGAATGTTGGATACCTGGGTCCCTATGCCTTTCCTCTTTCTTTTGTCTCCTTTGTTACCACAGGACACAAAAATGACATAAGGTTAAGTAGTTGGTGCGGTAGTTGGTCCAGAGGTGGCAAAAAAAAAAACTTTTATTAGGTGGATATTAAATTCTAAGATAAACTATAAATATCCTAAACCATTTAGAATTTTATTATTTTTTTCATTTTATGAATGTAATCCTTTTCTAAACACGTGTATCTATGTGGAAAACATTTTTTTTAATTTTAGTTAGAGTAGGTAAGGATTAGAAGTCTTACTGCAGTGGGAGGCTTCATGAGAAAGATACTTTCACCTCCAATTTGGTAAAAATGTTATCTCTCCAGAACCAAATAAAGAAAACTCTAACAACAGCACAGGCAAAAATCCTTATTTTAGGCTAAGTGGGGGAATGCTAGAAATTTTTATTGCTGTTTCTCCCTGATGCAGATTTTTTTCCCCTTTTCCCTATTACCTATCTGATAAAGCAATCTTATTACTGGGATAGTACCAGCTCTTTTAAAGACTATTCTACATTTTCATATACTTTTAAGATTATTGTTCATATATGGATGCTGAATTTTTTTTTTGCAAGTGCAAGAGAGCACCCCCTTCACCGTAAATTTAACAAAATTTCATCAGCTTTGTTATGTGAATTACATGTACACTATATGTATATGCCCACGGTGAGCTTATATGACCAAGGTGCTCCTCCTAATTTATTTTTTCAAAGTTCAACAAAAGAGTTTTACGGGTTTGTGCAAGATAGTAAAATAACAATACAACATGTAGTAGAATAATGCAACTGAATTTTAATAAATCAGTAAAAAATGAAGCACAATTTTGTTCCTATATCTGTCTGTAAATATTATTTAAGCTTTGTTTATGATTTATGAAGAAGGTTTAACCAGCTGAATTTTGTGTATGAGGTAGTAAATGTTATAAAGGGTTGTTTTGCACAGTAGCTTGGTACATATTTGAAAATGTTCTTGTATAGATGGATTGATTGAAGTTGATACTTTTCATTTATCACACAAGCCAAACTGAAACTGTCACAATGGTTAGATGCTGTATCATTATGTTACCTCCATGGAAGTGTCCTTGGAAATATTAAAAAGCAATAGATTACATGTCAAGTACTGGGAATAATATTTAGCTCAAAGGGATTTTGTGCACATTTTCCTAGATCATTCTACAAAGCAATATAATGTACTCACAACAACCAGAACATCAAGCAGCATCAGCCTTCTGTTTAGTCCTTACCTTCCTATACATTTCTGCAATTGCTTTTTACCAATAAAGGTCACTGTAATATGTACAAACTACTGTGAAGAAAGTACATAAAACACTCAACAGTGCCATTTTTTTCTATTTTATTCATTCATTTAACTCTGTCTAAGCTTTATATACATTTTTTCCAGATTCAGTATAAAGAGTATTTACAATCTAGCATAACATACAAAAACAACCAATCTACTAACTCATTATTGCCTATATAGTTATTCTACTTGCCTTTCTCCCACAATAATCTCATAGAAACATAATTTACCCCTTTTCCATTGTAGTCATTATGTATGATTAGGTCATATCCTAACTATATTGTAAGTCTCTGGTCCAGCCCCAGTGCTCACTAGACACCAGTCCTCCAAACTATTGCTCATTGTCTACAGTACATACTGTAAATTCCCATTCAGCTGTAGACAGTCTCAGTGTCTGTGCTGGGGATGCTCAGAAAGGTACATCCCAGGCTGTATGGCTAAAGGGAAGCCAGAGATGCTGCAAGCTGCTGAACATGGGTAGACAACTAATTCCTGCATTTTCTTTGCTGTTGTAAGTGACACCACCGGAGGGAATAAACTGCAGTGGCACACTGGTCTCTCTGACCAGATAAGTGTCTCCTAACACATATCATATTCTAAGGATCTGTTTATTTGTACAGGTCCTATGCAAATGTTAACTTTTGGAAAGAAGAAGTTTGGTGTTTGCAGAGGGGCTACAGCAGCTGATCAGGTTTGTGAATGGAACTGGGAAATTGGAAGTAGGCCACTTATGTTTCCTGATATACAGTTTTATGCTATAGTTATTTTTTTACTAAGATTTGTTTCTAAACCTTCTTTAAAAATTTTATTTTAGCATTGTGTCAATGTACTATTGACAAATGCTCTTTTCCTGCGCCAAGAAACAGCAGAGGTCTGGATAAGGGTAGCCTACTAGAAATATTCTGTATATAAAATCATCAGTCTGGGTATGAATTGTGTGTTATGTTCCCTATTAGAAGCTCAAATGTAATAAAATCATGGATCAAAGGTAAAATGTGAATTACAGATCTGCACTCTCTAAAAAACAACACTGCATGCCTTCCTTTGTTACAATCTTGTGAGAGAAGTAATAGAAAGTGTAAGAGAAAGTAAAAATGGGTGACATTAGCTATTTATGGCAGGATTGCCATCCTTTACATAAATATGTATATTGATTTGGCTGCAATGCATGACAATTATGCCTGATTGAATAATTGTTTACATTTACTCAGACAATCACGCAAAATGGGAGCTGAGGACAGCTATCCCAAACTTCGTTGGTTGAATGCCACAACTTTGAGGCAGACAGGGAGCTAGGTTTTACCAAAAGCTTTTTGCCCCCTACCTTCTTTGTCAATCCAAAGTCAATCCAAACTTTAGAAGACCTTTTATGGATGGGACAGAGGGCACACACAATGGCTGCCCCATTTCCTATCCAAGAACATCCAAAACCTACTAAAGGGCCTGGTTTCAGTATAAGGTATCACCACGCTTGAAAAGCTATGAATCAATCTGAATATTGAGGTCAATTTAGGCAAACTGTCAGTGAACCAGCAGAGGCAAATTTGACCAACTACCGGAAAGTCATGTAGCTATTGTTAGATGGGTTAAAGGTCATCTTCAGAAGCATGAATTTTTTCCAATGGGCGATAAAGAAAAATTGTTAGAAAAGTAAATAAGGCTTAATGAGAAATAGTTTTCTTTTTCAAGGATGTGTACATGATTTGGTAAATTGCAATAAACCTGTTCTTTCATGAAGAAAAAAAAACATATTTACAACAAATTACTAAAATACTTACTATGTAAGTTTAACTATTCTATTCATACAACATGTAGGAGCACATTGATCAAATTAAAAAATAGGATTAACAACACTATTTTGGCAATTCATTATGACCATTTTTTTTATAACATAAAAATGGTGATACGTTTACTGCCATTTTTGTATACATCTTTTATGGGCATATACATCTGAATTTTCACTTAGTTTTATCAATATAAAAAGAGTTCCAACCATGCCACATAAGATATACTAACCTGAGATTTTTCTCACTGTAACTGCTATAGTTAACCTTTCCTATAGTTTATTTGATTTCCTCTCAAAAACGTAGTCTTGTAAACAAATGTGTTTCAGTCTCAGATACTCTCTATATGGAATGGAATGGAATTTTTAATAAAATATTATTAGTAGGCATATCTGATATAAATTATGTAGTTTTTCTTGTTGTCTGTACAGAGTGACTGATCTAGAAAATAATATTCCACTGATCAGAAGATACATGTTAAATTAAACTCATTATCATACAATTTTTCATAATTTAATGTAATAAAAAAATTCTACGACATATAAACTAATTTATTCTTATTTGTATGCTTTATTTTTCTTGAAATGTAAATGTAGTTCTTATGTTGATAATAGTATATTATTAGTATGATATGGTGATAGTATGTTTACTTACTACACCTTTTGTTGTCCTGGTCATTTTAGTTAGGTAATAGGTGTTCTGTCTGCCTGTGTGTTTGTCATAAATGGCTGTGTGGCATGTGGAAAGGCTCTTAATACCTAGCTGGATAAAAACCCTGCAGGTAAGTTCTAAACATGTTCACAGTTCTAGATAGAATCCACGATACATTGGCTGGATTCAATGATGAGAGAAAATAGTTATATTAAAGTGTATCCAAGAGATTTTATGTTAACTATATGCTGTGTGTATGCACTTATCAACCTTGTTGTAATATGCCTAGTCAGATTTTGTTTTTAGCAGGGCTTTAATTCATTTACTACAAATATAACAATAGGTTCTACAGCTTGCAGAATTACTGTTTTGGCAACTTGCTTTAGATGCTAATTGTAAATGTTTTAGAGCCACTGAGATTTTTGTTTTGCTAGTTTTATTTAGTATTGAGAGATGCTAGAGGTCTTCAGCTGCCATTGTGCTACCTTTGTCCCTGCATGGCTAAGTATATATGGGTGGCCTCCTGTTTTACCTGTTTCAATGTATTTATTGTTATAAATCTGCAACAGAACTATGATAGATTAGCTAGGGGACCACATCTCACAGAGGGGCATTAAAAAGATGGTGTGGCTAAATGTTTGTATTGTAGTGTGACCTTTTCTATGTGCACCTCTATTTAGAAACCAGTTATACATTGTTTAAAATGATTGCCATATTTTTAGGCTTATTTTGATTTATTATAATTTAATATACAGTAATGTTCCACAACTGTGGGTAACAATATAATAAAATGTTGTACTTGTATAGTAGAAATTGACAGGAATATAGATACATACATGCATATATAAAAATTAGAGTGTTTAAAGATAACACCAAAAAATAGAATTATGTGCTTAGGTAGAAAAGTCTTGTACTTGTGTGTGAAGAGTGGGTTGGAAACACTTGGGGCTGATATTCCATCATAGGGATTTTACAGGTCCATGTTTTTTTTTTTTAACTAGAGCACTGGGTATGCTGTCATAACTGGAGCATCGGATGTAGGAGGCTCTTTTAGGGGGCAGGAACACGTACTTACATGTCACAGTAATGCCAAAGACATAAAGAATGCTTATGGAAAGAGGTGAAATGTTTTTTGAGCATCCCAAATTTGGAGTCATAAATATATATTAAGCAACTTTCCAATAAATGGTGTCAAAATAGTCTTGTTAATTTTTTTCACCTGGTGAATAGAATTGCGTTGCTTCAGTGGTGGATCCTATTATTTTCCTTTTCCTTCCTTTTTGTGGTTTGATTTCACAGTTTATAGGGACAGTTAGAGTAAGGATGAGATTAGGGTATGACATCATGGTCAGCATCAAGAAGCCTGTTTTTTCCTATAAAAATACTCACCTAAAATACGTTCCAATATAATGCTAGAAATGATCACTTTACACACTACAAGTCTCCAATAACAGTAAAACAAAGCATGACCATTTTTACAGTAGAATCTAAGAAATAGTCTATTTTTAATCACAGCAGTAAAAAAATGTCTTTCTTTGATGTAAAGACTAATCTTACTATATTCCATATGATAAAAGTTACAATAAATACATGTTCTAGTTTCACTGTTCAATCTTCATAGTGTATGTTGAAAAAGTTCTTTTCATTAAAATAACTACCATGAAAATATTCCTGCAGTGACATTTTTTAGCAGCATATGTAAAAGTGAAGAAAATAAAATCACATTAAATTATTTTGTATTCGTTTGAGACCACTGTACAAAAATTGTAAACCACATACTTGCTAATAGAGAACTATATTATTAGATTGCTGTCATCTGAAAGCTCTGCAAATCAATAGCATTTGTCAGGTTGTCATTTCCAATAATAATTTATTTTACACTAGTCATCTAAAGTGACCTTTGTTTTTATTTTACGGAATCCTGTATCAAAGTACTGTTGACAGACAAGAAATAACTTATTGTGAACTCCATAAATTGCTTCATTACTAGCAGTAGATTTATTCACCTTCTTTTTTTGTTAATTGTTAACATTTACAATTGAGAAGTGTACCTCATCACCCCATTACCTTTTGTCTGTGACCTGTTAATTAAATATGATCAAAACTAAGAGTATTCACTTTTAACATTATTTAAAAATCTTCAAAACTGAAGAAGCTCCACTTCAGCCTTGAACATCTATTCATTCTACATCAATTTTAAAATGTCTTTAGGATTAGGGATGAGTGAGAATGCCTCTGACATTCTCATGAAAAATTCCCCGAACTTCCGATGGGTCCACAAAATTACGGAAAACCGAGTTTGCGAATTCCATCCAAGTGCAGGTTCCCACACTCCCTGGTCTGTACTTATCATTGAGTGAGCATGGCAACCTGCGGTCACAGATGACTGATGGCAAGAGAGTGCCTCCAATCAGCTGTGACTGCAGGCGAACTCCAGATGAACTCCATTGAGAGTTCATCTGAGTTTAGTTCCCAAGGTCACCGGGCTGTACTAATCATTTTAGACCTGCTTAGGACCAGATGATTTTATATCATGTCCTGATACATAAAACCTTATATTGAAAGATGAGTGTACTTTCTTTTTCTTATGACTGTATATCATCCACTGGTTACATAATAATACATTAAGCCCACTATTTGGCAAAAAAAAATATACACAAAAAAAATATTAAATACATAATTTAAACCTGTTTATCTGGATCAAAATCAATACAAGTAGAAACAAACAGTTGACATTTATACATTTGAAAATTAGATGTGAATTATTAAAATGAAAACTGAATAAACATCTGGGTATTTAAACTAGAAAGAAAATTTAAGAAGTTGAAAGGATACCAAATGAGCTATTATGAGTGTTTGAAAGAACCAGATTTTAACACAATGTTATTAATCTTGTTAGAGTATTAAAAGCTCATTTATTATGTCCTTCTTTCATTTTACAACTTGGTAATTTCTCCTTCGGTTTAGTGCAACCACATTAAAAGCTGTTGAGCAATCAATAAATATAAATATAAGTGTTCTCTCGGTTATATTATGTAAAACTGGTGAGTGGAAATGCCATTTTTTACCCCTCTAACCTTTGGTACAGTAGGCAGTGAGAACACCTTCTAAAACGATACAAATCAGCAAAATACTTCAGATCAGAATGAGTGCCCTAATTATAAATATTGCTGATCAAGCTAACATAAGCCCTGTAAGTCTTTTAAAAATGATCTTTAGCTAAGCTTTAATGCATTATTTTTCAAAGTTGTAGAAGTCAAGGGCACAGTGGACAATTTCATCTTTATTTCCTAGAGCTTACCTTTTTGTGTTAACTTTTTTAATATCAGTAAATATGCGCATCCAAAATGCTATAAATATAAAACAACATAATTCTTAGAATATAGTTATTACATATAATATAGTATTTTTTGCCAAAAACAAACAAGCTTTTTGAAGCTATTATGGTAAAAATCCACATAACTATCCTTGCAATCCTTTTAACTTTTTATAGCATGTTGCTTAATTTGTATGCATAGCCAAACTGTTTTTATTCCCTTAAAAACCTTATCAGTGTTTTTGTTTGCTTAATGTGTCTTACTTAAAAGCTTATTCTTCCTAAAACATAACAGGCAAGGAAAAAAAATCCCAGCATTCTCATTTTTTACAATTGTCATTAAAAATGTTCTTGCTATTGAATGATTTACCCTTAGCATTTTCTTTGGTGGCAAAACTAAAATTTATGGAGCATCTATAGATGAACTGTTGTAGTCCTGTATGTTGAGCATGTCATTCATTATTGTGAGTATGTATATGTGAATATATATATATATATATAATTTACATTGTAAGCATTCAAGAACGATATTGAAAAATTATTACCTTGCAAATGACCACAGGAGTGGTTTGTGTGCATGTGCAAATATATATGTGTATATATATATATATATATATATATATATATATATATGCACACAGACCACTCCTGTGGTCATTTGCAAGGTAATAAACAATGCTGTTCTAAAGCTGCGTACACACGGCAAATTTTTCTCGCCCGATAATCGGTATCGGCCAATTATCGGGCGAAAATCTGCCGTGTGTACAGTCGGTCGTCGTCCATCGTCCGACGACCGTCCTGGCGGATCCATGGACGATGGACGACGACCGATCCTAATGAAAGGGAAGGGGAGAGCGCGCAGCAGGGTGCCGCTCCGTCGCTCTCCCCCTCCCCTCTCCATAGAGCATGAACGGTGCTGTATGTACAGCATCGTTCATGCATCGTGCAGTCTTTTCTCGTTGGAAAGGATCGTGAAAGATCCTTTCCAACGAGAAAAATTGCAGGTGTGTATGCAGCTTTAAATGCTTACAATGTACAGTAACAAATAGATTTGCTATACAAATCTGATTACATCTTATAAGGGGAGGAGGTAAGTCTTTTAAATTAAAAAAATAACAAAAAAGTAACAAACATTTTGTTTGTTTGAACTTAATTAAATTACTAAGCATTGTTTGTTTGATTGTGATCATGTCAATGCTCTTTGAAAATCCTTTAACATTATTAAGTTTTTATCTCATAAGGACCCCTTATGCTTTTAAAGCATAATCATTTCAATCACCCTCAATTTTCTAAATACTGTCTTAAGCTTGAAGGTTTGGAATCGATTTTTTGAATGCTGGTGTTAAAGGAATTTAGGTAAACTTATTTATTGAATGTGATAACTTAAATGAACCTGACTTGTTGAATTGGATCGACATTGTGGTGCCACATCGTAGGGGAGATCGATCATTGACCGATTTGACCGATTGGCCGATTTGAAATTGAATTACAATTGTCAACAGAGTCTCTTTCGGGTCAGACAGACTGACAGGGGAATGGGACTCTATTGACAGTTCCTCTAGCCCAGGTTTCTTCCAAAGAGAAAATAAATAAATAATTGGAATTCATTGAAAGTGGCTATCCTTATTAAGATGTTCCTGGGATTTCATCTCTCTTCATAGAGATTCATAAATATAAAGTACCTCTGAGAATGTCTTTGTGTATCACCATCACTCGCCTTGCTTTGTCTGATTACTCACAGGCCCTAATTTAAAGCTCTCCAAGGCTGGAGAGAATACACTTTCGTCAGTGAACCTGGGTGATTCAGCAAACCCAGAATGAATTTTCCTAAATTTTTGTTAGCAAATGTTTTCAATCCTGGACCAGCTGCATTCCAGATTTGTTGGATCACCCAGCTTCACTGGTGAAAGTGTATCCTCTCCAGCTTTGGAGAGCTTTAAAAAATCACGCCCACTGTGTAGGGGACAATGATAATCAACACTTATTATTATTGTCTCCATGACAACAGTACAACAGACAACAGTAACAGTACCAAATACAGGTTGACAATCGAAAATCCGGTCATTGAAAATCCGGATTGTTCAGTTTCCCGGCATGAATTTTGGATTGCATTTACAATACAGGGACTGCAGTACACTGTCTGTCCACTAATGTTTTCATGGCGCTGTTCTGCAGAGACAGCTGTTAGGTCTTGCTTGCTAAACTAAATACACGTTGACGACGTTCCTTCTGCCTGCTCCCTGGAACTGTGCCAGATGTCCGCGGGTGCTGCGAGAGGAAGACTGGCCTGTGTGTAGAAGTACGTATAAAAAAAAATCCTGAATTTTCAAAAATCCGACACTTATGTCTGGAGGTTGCCGGATTTTTGAATGTCAACCTGTATATGATCTGAATATGGATAAGTTGTCTCATCAATCCTCAAGAGCCAAACATTATTATTGATTAGACCTAATTACACACTATGTATATTGTAATACAAACTGTCTTGATTGTTCTTTTTAAGATTAATACATTTTGTTTGTATGATTCCTAAAATATTGGTATACATGAATGAATGGATGGTGCCTTAAAAGTGTTTTTTTTTTTTTTAATAGGGTACCTATAATATAGGCCGTGGCACCAAACAGATTCAGATTACCACTCCCTGGTCTATATTACGTACGTTTTTTTTTTAAGTCATACTGACAATGTTCTAACACAGGGTTCCATTTTATTGGGAGTAACCAAACAACCATTATAATGATCTGCCACTAAATTAGGTGATAGAGGAGACCCACAACATAATATATATGTCATCTGTTTGGAAAATATGAAGCATTGCTTTTCATTACATATGTATTTTATTTTTTGTTTATTTTTGTGAAAATCTGATCAGAATGGGAAAAAATGTTTCTTTTATTATAAAGATTTGTAGCTTGAAATAATCCTGGTAAATGTAACAGGGATTTCTTTTAGGTCAACATTGATCAACATTGGGAACTCTTTTAAACTGCAATGTGAACCTACTAACTTAACTTAAACCTAAAACTCGTCATTTTAATACATTTCCTTTCTCCCAAGCATTGGTAAAATATTAAATCAGGAAAAAAATGAAAAGTAGTTGTGTTTGGTACAGAAAAAAAATGACGACACATAACACATTGTATTTGCAGTTTCTTTTGTTTAGACAACACACAGAAAATCAGACACAGCTTAGACATGTATGAGTCGGTAGGAGTTTTGCCCTAGACATACAACTGAAAGCTTAAAAAATGGATTCAGAATTCATGATAAAGTGTTTCCCCGAAAATAAGACACTGTCTTATATTTTTTTGGGCTTCCAAAAGTCTTATAAGAGTCCAAAAGTCCAAAAGTCTTACTAGGTCTTATTTTCAGGGTAGGTCTTATATACTTTTTTTAATGAAAAAAAACACCATATTCCCAAATTCCCCTTCTGATCTTTTTCTACTAGGTCTTATTTTCGGGGTAGGTCTTATATTAGGGCAGGTTGGGGGAAAAGTGCTAGGTCTTATTTTCGGGGTAGGTCTTACTTTCGGGGAAACACGGTAGTTATACTGCATTAGGGACACAATGAGAACAAAAGACTGGCGGGAAGGAGACAGCTTTTTCCAACAGGATTTGGTTGTGATAACTGCATGCAAGGAGATTTTTGGCTGGAGTGTCTGCTTAAGTCTTCAAGTAGCCTGTCAGACGAAAAAAGCAAAAATAAGTACAGCTTCTTGAAATACAAAGCAGACCTTTGCTTGGTTGTGCAGAATCTATGTCCTTTAAAATTCAATTTTATTTATGAAATCCATTCTAAATATGATTATTCCATTTTCTAAGAAATTATCCTTTAATATTTTATCAACAAACTATGAGCATTTGGTACCTAGGGAGTATATTTTACCTATCATAAAGAAGCATGATATACATATGAAATATTTACTATCAGTAATAATTATTATCCAGCTTTTCAGATTTAATTATTTGCCATTATGACTTTAAAGTAACTGTCTTGACAGAAGGTTTCTTTAGCTAAGCAATTTTGGGGATTTCATTGCATGCAATTTTCTTCTCTTCCGAAAAGAGTCTTTTAATTGAGATTTTTGCTTTTTCTCATTTATAGGACATCTGGCCTTATTAATTTATGCATGTGCCCTCACGCTGTAGTAAACTGTCAGCTTAGTTTAAGCTTCAATAAAAGTGTGAATTTCACTGGCAGCAAAAATATGACTTCAAGCATATTTCTGCAGTAACAAAACTGCAATCAAATTCTAATAAAATAAACATCATGGTCTACTTATATGTTTTCAATGCATGCATTTTACATTAGGCATTTACAAAACATAATTTTTTGAGAATATGGAAATGAATATATGTATGCTGTATGAAATAATTTTTTACACAAATCTCTTTATTTTTTACCCTTGTTTAAATATTTATCATTTTATATTTTTGACAGAGAATATAATCGGTTATCTCTATAATGTATATGTGAGGTT
Source organism: Pyxicephalus adspersus (assembly GCF_032062135.1). Classification (NCBI taxonomy): domain Eukaryota; kingdom Metazoa; phylum Chordata; class Amphibia; order Anura; family Pyxicephalidae; genus Pyxicephalus; species Pyxicephalus adspersus. Next base: position 42,450,075 of record NC_092862.1, on the reverse strand, counting down.
TACAATTGCTGATTAATAATTGTTAAATCACTTATATTGTGATGTAGTTTATAAATAAATGACAGTAAGTGTTGTCTACTATGAAAATTCACAACTTTTTCGGGTTTTATTAAAAAAAACTGCCTCCTTCATAAAATATCTATGCATGTATAATGCAAAGTACTGTGCTACCCAATATGGAAGTTTTGAGAAAGATGATGCAGAAAGATTTGTTAGACCTTAAACCTCTAAATCTGTTGACCAAGATCATGATCTGATTTCGACAGTTTAGCAAATTTTGGCTAAAACACTTGTTGAGACATGAGAGATATCCAGGGGTTGCACAAGGTTTATAAATTATGAGCAGCTTAGTATGCAGAGGCTGTCAGGGGAGTGTGGGTGCTAAAATGTTTGAATGCTGACAAGAAATTAAATCCAATGTATAACTTTCAAGTCAATTTTGCAGTGTTTTTTGTAACGGTTGTCACTGCTGACCTCATCTGGAGTCCAAACAATAATCCTTGCAGTGGCAGTACTTGTGCCAAGCGTGTTACACTTTGGGGTAAATATGTGTAATAGCGTGGCTCTAAGTCATTCTATTTTTGGTTGATCCTCAACAGGCTTGTAGTGGGGTGGGCACGGGTGGGAATGCCATGCCTCCACTTTTTTTCAAAGAATTTTTTGGTAGTCCATGACTCTGGCAGGTCCACCCCCCCCCCCCCCCCGGGGTCAGGAGAAGGACCCCACTGGGGGGGGTGCACTGGTCTGAGCAGCGGACCACATCTCCAGTATTGCAGTCTCAGGGAGGTGGGCAGGGTGTCTCTCTGAACACAACCCACCCACTCTCCCATTACAGGCCCAGACCTGCGATGGTAGAGTGGGCAGGTTCTTGTATTATGATGTCACTCTGGGGGAAGGGTCTTCCCTTTTGAGTGACACAGGCAGGGGTGTAGTGGGGAGGGCATGTACTGTGCCCCCTCTTTTTTTTACTGACTACACCCCTGATCCTCAACCTTTTTTCTTCAAAGTTTAAAAAGTCTCTGTTGGGACATGCTCTCCCCACATCTTTTGCAATTTTTGTAACAATACTATTTAAAGTGGACCTATCATGACATTTTTACCATCATATCATTTTTTGTTTTAATTAACGGGATGACCCATCCCCTTTCTTGTTTGCTAGGCTTTGGGCTGGGCTGATGTCAGGCAGGCATAGAAAAACTTTCCTTGTAAAGAAAATAGTGCCAATCTCATGCATGAGCACTAAGAACAGCACTTTTGTTTTTTTTTACATTTTAAAAAGAACATTACCATATTCTGCCCTTGAGCAGAGCGAGATCAGGTTATAAGAAAAACCCTGAAGAAGATGGCAGCACCTGCTGATTAAGGGCTCTGCGACAGTAAAGGTAAGTGTAATAGTTTTTTTTTTTTATTACAAGCTTTTTTAAATACAAACTTAAAAGTTGATTGTACTAGTCAAATTTCACCTGGTCATTTTTTTTCCATTACTAAATATACTTTTTAGGTAAGCTTCTACTTTATTATGAGCTCTGAATGTATTTGTGATTAAACCTTCAGTTTGCATAGTTAGATCGAAACCTGTTTGCTACTAAAATGGTTACCATAGCAGCCTAAAGAAGAATATGTTATTAAAAACTTAAAAAAGTATCAAGGAGTATGCTTCTGGTAAGCTATTTACTTATCTGTGTTTGGTGTTGAAAAAGAAAGAATAAGAACATTTTAATGCATTCACATTTTAGAAAGTGGCTGTTCCTTTTTTTTTTTGAAGTACATTGAAGTAAGTTTGGAGATGCTTAGATCAGGATAACTTTTTAGGCTTGACTACGATGATACTTTTTTTTATAAAAGGTTGCCAAGTGACCTTTTTATATGATGAAGTATATATGACTTACACAGATGAATGTGCATTGACAAGATGGTGAGCTCCAAACATCAAATAATTGTCTTATTCAAATGCAGCTAGATTCTTATTGTAAAACAAATCTGCAAATAGTTTATGTGTTAACACAGAAAATAGAAGCAAGATGGGAATGAGCAATAAACAATGAAATATTCTTGGACTTGTATTTTAGAAAGCAGCAGAGAATCAAAAAATCCTTTGCCTGTTCTGTATGAACACTAAAGGGTTATATATAGTAAAAAAACACACATCCCCTCTCGTTGTCCAGAAAAGTTTTCTGTCTTGGCAACTTTATTTCTTCAATCCACAATGCCTCACAGCAGGTAGTTACAAAGTAGATGCATTCTTATTCTTGACAGCCACATAAACTAATTAAAATGCTCATTTCTGGGCTTGGTTAACAATCATAACTGTTACCAATAATAACCAGGTGGTAATGAATACAGGGGAGAGTTTTGGGAGAATTCATTGGCTAATAAATGATAGTGGTGGGAATATTCCCAATGGTGCAACTTTCTATTGTTGGTGTTCATTCACCAAACAATCCCAGTGCCCATTACTCTAAATCCCTACACTTTCATGACATCAGCGCTAAAGACAAAAGGAAAAAGGAGAAAAGTGAGCAGTCTGCAGAGTAGAGTTCTGCTTTTCACTGTCTTATCCAATCAATGAGGTTAATATTACATTGTGACATTATTATGGACACAAAAAGAAATACAACTTTACTTTTTACTTTTGGAATTTCTGCCAATCTTCACCTATATTGTCAGCGTGTGTTAAGAGTGGATAATATATAAATATATATATAGTCCTATTCATTTGAATTTGACATATAATTCATGGCCCAAAGGGTAATTTCCAACTAACTATGCCCTTGGTGTGAGAAAATTTGCGTGTAGAACTCTGATACCACCCTAAGACCTAATTAACTCTTTCTTTATCTTTTCATCAAAATTATTATCTTCCTGACATTAAAAAAAAGAAAAAAAATGTATTTCATTTGTTTTGTACCAGAATCATAATTTCAAAGAAAAAAAATGTTTATAGAGTAAAAATATTCCTTTTTATATACAACAACAATGATAAAATAAAAGCTAACCTTGATTACAATTGAATAAAAAAGGACACTTTTTGCGAGACAACATTACCAAGAAAAAGCTTAGTTTGTCATAAAATGATATATGTATTTGTTTGTTTTCTTAAATAATGACAAAGTTATTGTTGAGTAAAAGCTGATCTAAAGGGGGTGTACAGATGTGGGATCTGAACTAATGTGTCAAGGACTATTTATTACTGCAATTTAAAAGTAATAGCCGGACTCTGACGTAACACCTGTTATCGACCAGTTGTCACTGAACCAGCTTCCCCGATCGTCTATTGATATAAACTCTTATATTACTAATGATGTAATTGTAAATGCTTTTAGAGAAACTAATACTTTATAATGGAAAATGTTGCTGTTAGATGCTTAAATTGTTAAGCATTGTTAAGTTAAAATGTTTTTGATCCACCTTATATAACACAAGGATATAAAGTAAACTGTTATGACTATCCTTTGAATCTTTCAAACACAGATCAATAAACAGAAAATGAGAGAAATTGAAGGATATTTTTCATGGTAATATTGATATTTATTACTGCAGTTGCTCATATTTTTCCTATAACAATTGTTCATCAGCAGAATGCATTTGTGTTAGGTAGCTTTTATTCAAATATGGCCAGCAATAGTGGGAAATGTTAAATGTAGCGCTTTTACAAAGAAACTGACTTGTTATTTGCAAAACCTCCGTAAGAACGATCAGTTTCAGTGGAACATCAAGCCCTTCATTTGCTGACCCTTGCTTTAATCAATAACACTGTATCTCATTAAAGTATTCTGGGTTGTTTGGACAATATAACGATAAATCTTATGGTTTGACAGACCACAAAATGAATTTCAATAAATTTCAAAGAGTTACAATCAGCTACTGAAGTAAAATATTTGAAACCTCAGCAACCTGGTGAAATTGAAGTATAAATTCCAAACAAAGCTTTGGATAGTTCGGAAACACAATTTTGTAAGCCAAACTGCAAGAAGCAAGTTCATTTCTTTTTATTTGTTTATCTGACAGAAATATTCAAAACCAAAGAAACAAAGAATATTGCCTTAGTTGCATTTAATTTAGGATTCCTGCTTTCAATAAATGATAACCCTGAAAGATAAAGGGAATTGGGATAAAAAAACAAAACAAAGTAGCCCTCCAATATATTAGTGTGGATCACAAATTACCCTTCCTACTTCCGCTAAGGTATCTACATGGCCCACATATCCCCCAAAAAGGGTAATGCTCATATCTGCATAACATAATAAAACATTTTTTTCAGACTGTGTAAAACTGCTTCATGCAGTGCAGATGGTGAGGACTAGTGTTGGTTGAATATCTCACTATTCGATTCGACAGCTATTCGATCAAATAGTGAGATATTGTTCGGGTGATCGAATGCCCAATTTGAACGCCATTTAAGTCAATGGTGGGAGAATTTGGGTTATTTTTAGGGACTATTAAGGGCTGTACGAGCAATCAGATTGCTCTTGCAGCCCTTTACTAGTTTTATGTGTTCTTGGATAGAGTTTCTCTATCCAAGAACACAGGGAGTCCTGTGTCCTTGGATAGAGAAAATCTATCCAGGAACACATACTACAGGGCTGCAACAGCGAACCTGATTGCTGTTGCCGCACTGTACTAGTAATATGCGTTCTTGGATAGAGTTTCTCTACACAGGGCACTAGATGTGATGAATGGGGAAACTTGTCATGTGACTGTGGAAACTGAACTGCAGATGAACTCTGCAGTTCCACTACGATTCATTAACCTGTAGTGTCCTGGGAATTGTACACTGAGCTTATCAATGAGCTCAATAATTTAGCTCAGTGTGCAATCCCCAGGGCACTACAGGTATCTCTTACTCTGTCTGTAACACACTTTCCAGCACATAAATATAAGACATGTTACATTTTTCTTGCAGTGGATAAAAGAAAATTGTAACAAATGTATCATAATATTACTGTGCTGGAAAGTGTGTTACAGAATAAGAGATGTCATGTCATTGTAGGATAACCTGTAAAAAAAAATAAGTTAAATAAACACAAACACTCAATAAATTAATTTAACATTTTTTTTATCCGAATTTTTGCCCTCGAGTCTCGTTTTTTTTCGGGTCAGGTCTATCCAAATTCGAACAGCCATGTTCAGGTCAGGTCATGTTAAGGACAGCCGGAATTCGAACACCAACACTAGTGAGTACCCAGGAGCAATAAGCAAATATACCCTAAATGGAAGGCATTTTTATAATTGAAGGTATGTACTATTCCAAAACATACTGCAAAATAAGGGGATTGTTCTTTACATTAGTATAGAGGTCACTCAGACATTTAGGGTCATTTTACCCCCCTGGAAAATCGCTGTGCACTCATGAGTAGCATACCACTCCGTTTGGCTACCAAACCAAACCATAGGTAACTACGTTAGCACAAGACTGCTTCTGCAGCATTGTTTTTCTGTAAGCAGCAATGTGGTCAAAGTAGACTTGTTGCTTTTAGGAAACGTGCCATATTCCACAAGCTGTGTAGCTGCCATATCTAACAGCCACTCGCAACATGGCGATCCATTATCAGCTGCTTAATGTAAGTTACAGATTTGTAGGCAGTCCATCTAAAAATGACCACTTATCCTTCTCGTCGTGGTTTGGTAGAATTGCTACCGTTAAGATGAATATCCCTCCTAGACTACTATACTTTTAATATATTACACTTTAACCCTGCTTTGGGGAAACCCAGAGTTCCGTCCTGAGCTAGATATTGCCAGTTACACTATTTTGTTAAAGTTGTACAGAACCCTCCACCATATACTATGACCCATTTTGAAAGCACATGCAGTTTGTTGGAGGTTTCTAAAGGTCAAATATTTTTGCTATACCTCACCCTTCTCTAAGATTACCTATATGACCTATTGGGAAAATGATCTGGAAATAACCTGGGAACTGGAGGAGTGTGCAAGACAGCCAACAATCTTTCTAAAACTTTTATCATAGTATTACTGGTTGAATTAAAATATAAAACCATGATGAGATGGTATCTGGCCCTGGAAAGGATAGCGAGATATCCCACAAGCGCATCACCACTTTGTTTTAGAGCACAAGGAGGTGTTGGTAGCATGAAACATGTATGGTGGCCCTGCCTCTGGTAAGAGGTATTAAACCTCATTGCCTTGGTACTACCAGTAGTCCCGAAATGCTCATTATTTGGTTTTATTGCAATGCCTCTGCCCTAACCTCATAAAGGAGATTGATTTGGTATAATTATTATTGGTATGCACAGCTCTAGCAAAAGCTTGGAAATTCCCTGTTATCACCATATCTGTGTTTAAATCAAAATTTAACTGGATTATGACCAATGATAAACTCACCTGAATTCTTAAGGACACTTCATCTACACATGAACTTTTGGTCCCTTGATATCCCAAATATATCATAGCCAGGACTACTCTAGCCTCACCACCTTGTCCTTGCTCCTTCTCCTCTCATCTGTCCCCCTAGTTTTTCTGTTCTACTATGTTTATTGTTAGTTTCTTATGTTTCTGGAATTGGATATTTTTGGGTATGTTTGTAAATTTAAACTGTGCTTTCTAATTAAAAACATTGAAATAGAAAAGTAATCAGTTATTTGTAGAAATCCACTACAGAATGTTTACTTATTTAGGCTGTATGTATAAAAGAATGAAGTGTAAAAAGCTTATTTCATAATTCTTCATGGATCTAAATCAGGTTAGCATATACACCAGTATTTCTTGACTTTTTGAACACTTTTTTAGGTCTTCAAGGTATCCCTATTATTACTATATCCAGAGCTCACAATACATTTGTGTGTTGGTCACTAGAGAGAATTCCCCTTACTGTATATTGCTGTCCAGTGGAAGGAGTTTCACCCTTACAGATAGCCAAAAAGATAGCACATATTACTAATTGCTCAAGGACCCCCTAGCAACCTCTAGAGTGGGGCAGGGGGACCTACAATATACAATTATCTATGTCAAAGCTACAGTTAAACAATAAACAAAGTTTAAAAAAATCAATAATTACCTTTTAACAATGTATTGGGGCACCTTCATAGAAAGATGTACTTTGGCCCTGATTTATGAAAGCTTGGCAAGGCTGGAGAGAATACACTTTCATTAGTGAACTTAAGCGATCCAGAAAACCTGGATTGGATTTCCAAAAGTCATTTGCTATTTGTTAGCAACTGTTTTTAATCCTGGACCAGATCCATTCCAGTTTTTGTGGATCACCCAGGTTCACCAAGGGTACAGTACAGAGTATGGCCAATTGCAGTAAAGGTCTAGCAGTATGTATCGTCACCCTCCTCCTGGAACTGCGCCTCGGAGGTGCTAGGTTTACCATCCACTCCTCTGACTACAATAGAGACATGTTTTTTAGGGAAAATTGATGGTTGAGATTTGTTTTTGTTTCCATTCTTGCCTGATAATCAGTTCTTGGCACAATTGCACAGTGCTTCCATGGATACACTGCTGATAAATCATGAGTGTGCAGGTTTATGTGCTTGTTAGGCAGGTAAATAAATCAGGGGTTACATTAATTTCGAATTACTAATCATCATTCCAAGTCTATGGATTGAGTGAATATTACCGGTAGTATATAAATGTAGTTATCAAAAATAACTGTGGAATAAATGTCCACAATATCAGTAATATTTGTAGAATATAACACGTGGATGCATATACTTTAATGATTATATGGGTATGGCTGCATTTTTTTTCCTTCTTTTTTTTTCATTTTTTTTCGATCTAACCCTAAGCCATGAGTCTACTGAATGCACATACAAAACTAGTTCTATTTGCCTTTTTTACAATATGATTTATATATGTAGAGTATATCATGCTATGGAACCACTATTAATGCTGCATAATAATCCTAAATGATTGATTTCTCTTATATTTTTCCGGATGAGAACGTTATTGAGAATTTGAATTACACCATTTTCAAATGTAATATCTCGCTTCAGCATATGTTAATTTCTGTGCCCAGTAATTTAGGCTAACAGCTGTGATTTTCTTCATTTATATGAAATAAAAGGGTTACAGCTAATTGCTGTATTAACAGTCAGCAAGGGAAGAATTTAGAATGAGCACAAATAATATGCTATTTAAAACAAAACAAAAAAAGAAATTATGCATTTTACATCTTGATTTATATGCTAAACTGGTGATAAGTCATGAATGTGTAACAAAGGAAATAGAAAATAAAAATACCTTGCAGTGTTTTAGTGTGCATCCAGTATAAGTATTAAGTATCTTGTTAAAATATAATAAACACATTTGTGTGTGATTTCTTAATAAATTATATATTTGAAGCAGTAGCTATGCAACTCTTTGAGTAATAATGTAATATTTCCCCTAGGAAAGAACAAATATTTGAAGACACTTCTAATTAAAAAAGGCTTTCAGATTCCACAAGTCCACCTAATAAACCCCCACATCCACTTTGTGAGACAAGTAATGGGGAAGAGCCTCTGTTCTTTACCATCCCTAAATTTATTTAAGATCCCTAAATGTTGAGGAAAGGCATGTAGCCTGGTATGGCACTACAGTAGAGGGAGCTGCATCATCACTGCCCTCCATTTACTGGCCTCCAAGCTGCAAGACTGGATAAGGGTATTATTAAAAGTTAAGTAAAATCTCATATTAAAAATTTTAATACCATCATGTGTCACTGTCTGTATCTGTCTGTCATTGGCAACCCATATTTAATGTACAGCGCTGCACAATATGTTGGGGCTATATAAGTCCTGTTTATTATTATTATTATTATAATATTAATAATAACAATATTATAGCACCCTCAGGTATGTTATTTGATGACATTGCATATTTCTGAAGTCTCCAAGTCACAGGAAAAAATGGGATGTACATTTTGGGAACTTTAATACATGCCTTCCAAACCCACAGAGGTGTATTCATGCAGGATTTTGAGGCCTCTCAAATTCAAATTAATTTGTTCCATACAGAAGGCTCTTGTTCTTTTCAATAGGTTTCCAATCATAAAGCAGTTGAACAACCTAAAATGGACATGGTCAAACTTTATCTATTTTTTAAAAACCCCTTCAGTGGTATTGTTTTCTCTTGTGAACAATACAATGCTTTTTTAACATTTCCATATTCATTTTGTTTTTTTATTATCTGTTGCACAAATGCAAAAGACACAAATAAAATGGCCAAGGCACCTAAACTGTTGTTTTAGTCATGAGTAAACAATGGCTTCCTAGAGCTTTGAGAACCTTAGTGCCTAGATTTACCAGCCAGAGCTCAGCCGTTTTCCTTTATATAAGGAGTCCTTTATCTGCTGCATCATTCATATTGTAAAACAGCTGAGATCGCCTATGATAAAGTACATAAAGAATTGAAATGCAGTCTCTATCACACAGTCCATAAGAAGCTCTGGATGAGCTAACCCTTTATATCAATAAGTATTGTGCTTAAAAAGTAGATTTAACAATTTTCTCCCTTAATATATCTTTTCTAGTAATGTGAGGATGACATATGTGTAAATAGTGATTTTACCAAGATTTTTTAAACTGTGTTTTTTATTATTAGTTTTTAGAATTTGTCTTTGATAAATAATGTTTTATAGAAAAACCATTTGAGTTTTATGAAGGTACCATAAAAGCCCCATAAACCTAACTTCTCTAGTTTTGGAAAAAAATACGAAAAAATGTGTGAAAGTAATGAAGGTGCAGTATCATAAAACCCCAATTTCACCTTAAATTTAAAGTACACTATTTGTAACAAAATAGCAACAAATAAACCAATAAGTAGGCTTTATTGCAAGCAAACACTGAAGCTTACTCAGTTAATAAAGCAGGAATAAATCTGATTGGTATCTGTGGGAAATATTTTCTTTAGATTTATCTAAAGGTCCCTTTAAAATAATTTTCTTACTTTGCTGTGTTTGCAGTAAATGGATTCAGTGTTGTGCATTATTGTATTATATTAAAAAGGCTTTTATAGTCCTGTTTATAGTAAATATGTATTCATATAGTAATGGGTATTACAATGTTTATCCTGTAGCAAAAGAGCAGTTTAGGCCAATATAAATCATTGTTGTTTATTTTCATATGGGAATATAAGGCACCCATTGCTATAAATGAAGTGCTAATGAAACCAACTGAAAATTGTTAGCATTTATCAAAGAGGTCTTGACAAGCTCCATGTGGATTGGCACACATTCAGAGTTTGATTCCCTGTTTACAAGTCTGTACAGTATTGCTATGTCTGAAAAATCTGAATGCCCACATTTACCATTTACTCTAATGTTTTAGAGCATTCTGCACATGTTTATTCTGCAAAAAAGATGATATGCACGTATGTGGAATAGAGGTAGGGATGTGTACTTATTCTCACAGTATCCTGAATAAGTAATACTGTGCTAGAGAAAAAAAACAGGATTTTCACCAGGAGGCTTTCGGTTTGGGTTATTCTATGAAGGTCTGAGATGATTTAGTTAAATGAATAACCTAACACTTGAGGAGAGCAGTAGGGAAAAAGGTGAGAAATAGTAAAAGAGGGGTACAGGTTGCAAAGGTGAGCAGTGGTAAGAAGAGGTGGCGGCTATGTAACTAGAAATCAATAGGCCCTCCAGTAAAACTTTTAAACCCTCCCACAGGCGCATTGGTAGGATTGTAAAAGATATGGTGCACTCAGCGAGCAGTAAACAATGTGTCCAGCACCATGACAAGTAATTGGTGTGACCAAATTGTGTAGATAAGGAGACCTAAAAAGTATGCTTAAATAGGACATGACCCTTTTCTGCTCTGGGCTAAAATGTGCAATGCTTAAAGAGCAAAGGTCACAAGTATATAACATACTAAGTTCAGGTGTATGTAACAAATTTAGAGCAGAGGCCAGGTGTATATGCAGCATAGTGAACAGCACATCCTATGATTTATTCTACTATCACTCATTGTAATTGGAAAGCAAAAATAGTCCATACACAAACACACAGACACACACACAAACTGCATGCACATATATATATACAAACATACTGCATATAAGCACATACATACTGCATATATGCAGGTATCACAAAGTGATTTTCTTTGTGCCCTCCCTCCACACTCATGGGTGTTGTAGTTACATAAATAGGGTAATGGCAAGAACAGATTTCTCACCAAGCCACCCAAGCTGTGGCCTAGGATGTCATGACCACCAGGGGGCATCACTTCAACATCCCTGCTTTTTGGGTCCTGGACAAGATCCATTTTTTGTTTGCTGGATCACCCAGGTTTTCCCATGATAGATTATAGTCTATCTTTGCCAATCTCAGAGAACTTTCATAAATCAGGCCTATTGTCTTTCTGACCTTTTTCTCTCTCCCCTCCCCCTCCTCTATCTCTCTCTCCTTATCCTTCTACCCCCTCTCCCTTATTATTTCTCCTTATCCCTCTCCCCTTCTCCCTCCCTCTCTCTCTCCCCTTTTTCCTCCCTCTCTGCCTTCTCCCCTTCCTTCCCTGACCCTCCCTCCTTCCCTCTCACTTTGCATCCCCCCCTCTCCCTAGCCTTTTATGTTTATTTCTCTCTCCTCTATCACTCTTTCTCAGTTCTCACTTCCTGCCCCTCATTTTTCACTCTCTCTCCCTATCTCTCCCCTCTCCCTTCCTTTCCTTGCTCCCTCTCCTCTCCCCTTCTCTCCCTTCTCCTTTCTCCTCCCCTGTCACTCTCTCTGCATTCCCTCTCCCTCCTTGTTTTATCTGCCATTTCCTTCATTCTCCCTGTTCCTCACACTCCCTTCACCCTCCCGGCTATTTCTTTCCCTCTCTTCCTCCACTGTTTGTTCACATTGAACAGTTTCAATTGTGTGTATGGTGTTTGTCAGCGTCAAAGGCTGGTATTGACTGGGGGACAGAACCAGGCCCAAGGGGGCAAAAAATATCAAACTGACCCTGGGTATGGAGGATGCAGAGGTGAATGGTTGTCTAGAAAAAGACTAGAAATTGAAAAAATGATAGAAATGGGGTACAGGAGTTGCATAGAAGTTGCAGCGAGTTGTGAAGTTGCAGGAAGAGGTTTAGAAGAGAGCAGTGGTAGAAAAGGTGGGTTTCATGAGGAAAAGAGAATATCTTTTATGGGGAAAGGGTTTTTTTGGTGGTAATTCTTGCTTGGTGCCAATGTTTTTAAGTTGTTAAGAGTAGTGTTGGTCGAATAGCTCACTATTCGATTTGTCGGCTATTCGCTCGAATAGAGCAAAATTATTCGGGTGGTCGAATGTCAAAGTCGAACACCATTAAAGTCAATGGGAGGAAAAATTCGGGTTTTTTTCAGCACTGTGTAGAGCTTCTACAGCCTCCAAACAGATGTAAAAAGATACATTATAAAAGGATACACAAAAAGATACATTGTAAAAAGATACATTGTAAAAGGATACATAAAAAGACACATTATAAAAAGATACATAACACTATTACATACCCCTGTACTTTACATGAAGATTAAAGAGCACCTGTCAAATCAACTTTAGGCTAAAGCTAGGTACACACTTCCAATAATTATTGTTAGAAAATGAACGATTATGACCGATCAACGATTATGCATGATTATACTTGAACAATCATATTGTGCACAATTCTGTACATGCTGTAACAATATGATCGTTCAAATATAATCCACCAACAGTGTCCACACACTAGATACAATCGTTTGAACGATGCAGGGAGGGACATGTAAAGGAGAAAGTGTACCGCAGAGACATACACGATCACTGAACGACCGTACACACGATAAATAGTGAAAGATCGTCCGCCAATCAGATCCACCATGGCAGTCGTTCATTTCCAACGACAATCCTCGTTCGTCGGCATCCTTGGTCGCTTTTTTTGGTCAATCGGTTGTTCATCGGTCGTTCGTCAGTCGTTTCTAATGATAATTATTGGACGTGTGTATGCAGCTTTAGTCTACACGGACTGTTTTCCCAGCGTTTAACCTGAGGCTTTTTAAAGCCCATGTTTGAAGTCCCCATGCATTCCCATGCGCTAATCTACACCAGGACGTTTCCTTCAGGCACGTTTTTGAGCATTATCTTAAACGTTGCTTGCAACATTTAAAAAATTAAAACCCTGGATAAACGCGGTAAAAAGCTTCCATTGAAAACAATAGGGGCTTTTATAAACATTTTTAGCAGGACTTTGGAATCTGGAAGCCCCCATTAATAAGGAGACTCCCAGATCTCCACCACTATAAAACCCCTTACTCATTCCCTGAAAGGGTTAAAATATAAGTAAAAAATAGGACAATGCTTTAATGTTAAATTATTTTATTAATGTGTGTGTTTGTGTAATTTAACTTTTTTTTTTTACAGGTTATCCCAATGACAGGAGGATTTCCAGGGTTGCAATGAACACAGCCCTGGAAATCCTCCTGACAGTGAGAGATTGCAGGGCACTAGGGGTTAAATGAGGACAAGCCTCTCCATTCACCCCTAGTGCTCTGGCTGAGGTTTTACATTTCTCAGTCATTCAGCACTAGATATGAATGGGGAGACTTGTGCCCATTCATCTCTAGTGCTCTGTGATTGGCTGAGAAATAGGAAATCCTGATGACAGCTCAAGCATCATCAGGATTTCCCTTTCCTTAGCCAATCAGGGAGCAGAGCAGTCAGCAGAACTTTACTATGCTGACAGATCTGCTCCCCTGATCACTTCCGCAGCCCTAGAGGAGCTGTGACATGTATTACATATACAGAACATGTCACAAAAATAAAACACATACAAATTAAATTCATTTAAGATAAATTTTTATTTTTTTTAAAAACTTTTTTTCCCCGAATTTTTGCAGTTGAACCCCGTGTTTTTCGGGTCTGGTCTATCCGAATTCGAACAGCCATATTCGGGTCGAATATAAGGACAACACAAATTCGAACATCAACACTAGTTAAGAGTTTCAAGCCTCTACACCCATTATACTGGGATTACAGCAGTAAACACATGGAACAGCATATACACTTGTTCACTATGCTGTACAATACTTACCCCTCAATGGTAAATATTATATACTTGGGGCCAATGTGCACTGGGTACTTTTTTTTGATAGCTGCACCCTGTGCAATATATGTTTTTGGAACCTATACTATTTGTGAATAGTAATTAGATGGTTTTGACAAATATATTCATTATTTGGGAGCTGATGCTTGCTAAGTAGCTCTTGTTTTTTGTTTTTTTTTTATATTAAGTTATTATATAAGGCTGACAAGTATTAGCTCTGTGGGCATTTTGTTTGTGCAGAAAAGTATATGTAATGGACGTTTCAGATTCTAAAATTAATTGTGCTGAAGTTTATATGTGTCTGTGGGGCTCTCATTTGTAATACAGTATTTAATGACACCCTGTTATCAGATTCTTTTATTTAAATGCAATTTTTTTAAAAAAATGTTCCACATCTTCCCAAAACTGTCAGATTCTTTTTTATTTTTCTTAGCTTATAAAAAACAGCATTTAATTAAAAAGGTTAGGCAGGGGACAAGGTGCTCGAAGCATATTTTTGTTGATGCAGGGGCTATGACATATAGTTATGTGCATACAGCTAGTGAGCTCAAGTTCTATTTAACTACTTCTTTAAACCTTGTCCACTGTTTGTGCAGAATTCAGGATAGTCCATATACAAACATCAATATGTTCAAGGGAAATGCTGGTTGTTTATTCTGGCTTCAGTAGAATAAATTTAAATGCCAAAAAAGAAAGACTTTTGTATAGCAGTAAGGTGGAGCCACTTTAAGTAGCTTTGAGAGAATCACTGGAAAGACACAAATAATTCAATATACACCCTTGCGGGGGCCTTAATCCTGTTTAAAGTGTTACATAACCAGTAAGAAGGTTAAAAATACCTAAAACAAGAGCATTTAACATCTGCAATGCCGAATTTGCTCCGTGCATTAACTTTGTTTTTAAATATGTGTTTTGAACACAACACAACATTTTTTAACAAATCAGTCAAATTAAAGAACTTTTCTCTCGGTATAAGCCTCAAATAGTGTCAGGTTATAATCCAAAAGACATGCTTTGGCCTGTTTGTCAAACATCATTTATTTCGAGATTTGCAGACAGTAACATAAGGAGCTGTTTTTCCTAGTACATAGATACTCGTAGAACAATGATTTCTCCAGTATTGTGTTATCTAACTAAATTTACTTTTTTAAAGCACACCTGAACCCTAACTAAATGACACCAAGTACAATGTAATTTTTTTCCCCGTAAGATACTCTTTTTCAGTTTTTTTCAATGCCTGTACAAGGTGTGCATTTTGTATAGCTGCTTGTGGTCTCCACCTAAGGTGCATTTGCCAAGATTATAAGTCAAGAACACAATTTGACGATAGTTGTCACAACATAATAAAAAGTGCTAATGACATTTAGTGACTAGGTTTAGAACTATTTTAACTGACCTGTAAACAGAGCTTAACAATAAAAATTGAGAAAAATGGACTTCCCTGCTTGAACAACATGTTTTCATATGCCTGTAATGTACATGATAATTAGTTACAGTTATGATGGGAGACTTCCAGTGGCTGCTTTGTTCTGTTCACCTTGGAGTTTTGCATTCAAATGCTGCTTATTGTTAAAACATATAAATGCCTGAAATGTGATTTGTGTTCTTCAATACTGCAAGTATTTCAAAATACTTGAAAAGGTTAGTACTGTTTCTAATCATAAGCTCAAAATATAATAAAGTATCAGAAGATATAAAAGGACTTTGATAACACATTGCAAAGGGAATCCATGTACAACAAAGCCTAAAATATCCAAGAAGATATACTTTAAAGAGAAATTAAAAATAATCACTCTTCTTGAATATTTATTTGCATGTTAACCAATCCTTTATTTAATTTTGTTTTATGATTTTTCATTTTACAAATAGATATTTAAAGCAGAAGTAAAACCAAAACTAACTCAAAACAAAAAAAAATCACACTTACCTTTAATCCCGCAGATCAGTCTATCTGTCGGGACGTTTCTTCCATCGGGTTCCACTTCATCCCGGTATCCGTCTTCGGCTCAGGGCAGAGGGAGTGCCAGGCGCCTCTATCTTTTTCTCTCTTCTTCTGTGTTCTTCTTCCTATGTCACCTGCACCTGGCACGAGATTGGGTGACGTAGATTGGGGAAAAAATGCATGGGCAGTGAGATCGGCAATTTTTTTCCTATTAATGAAAGGGCTCCTTCAGCGCATGCCCACGATGCTTGAGCATGCGCAAAAGGAGCAGCCAAGAAGGCTCTGCGCTTCCATTCATTCTTGATCACTTAAGTAATCGAGAATTAAGGGGGCGGTGCTGCACCCTTTTTTTAAAAAAAAAATTACTAACAAACTTATGTTTTTACTTTAAATAAAATGGTTGTCTACCCTTTTATGTAAAGTAAAAATTCTGAATTTATTTAAGTAGCCAAGAACAAGCATACTTTTATGTATCGAAATGGAGGTTTGAAATAAAAGCATTTAAACAGTAGGAATGTGGGATTAATGCTTTTTCTTGCCTTTGTTTAAATTCAACTTTAAATTTGAAATGGAAATTTTCACAAATGTATTACACTCCAAAGAAAAATCTTAATGTGTTTTGTCAAAGTTTTGTAAAAACTACTGTATTTACATTAAATGTGGACTATAGTGGTCTGAATTAGGACGGGGAAGTGTGTGGTGTGATTTCATAGTGTGGTTGCACGGAATATTAATTACATGTGTGCCTGTGGGTTAATCAAGTTGTAGTGTGTAGGTGAGAATAGAGGAGCATTGTGTAAAGAAAATGAAGACAGATAGTAGAGAAAATGAACATGATTTAGGAAAGTGGAATGTGGGAGGGGTAATTGTAACTGGTTGTGTCTTTTCTTGTTCTTTGTAAAATGAAGTTGGAATATATCAGTTCTCCCTGCATCCCCGCAACATTTGATTACCTAAACGTTTTCTATGAATAGTATGCGTGTATCTATTTACATTGATGTACTGGTGCCGTATAGTGTGCAGCCCCTATTAAAATACTTTACATATAACTACCGGTAGTTAATCTTTGTTTCGGGCTCTTGTAATGACCCTTGCAATAGTCTGCACAACAGCACAGATATAGGAATACTACACTAACCAGAGGTCCTGCACTCCCAATTGTGGACAAGGGACATGCTGATTAAAGAAATTAGATAATATCCCAAGTGTCCAAGTGTGTTGCTAAACAGGTCATTTCTTTATTCACCTGTCCCTTCTGCAATTAAGTAAGCGTACCTACCTGATCCCAACTTTTTACATTTCCCTAACTTGTTTTCACTATGTCATGGGCACTGCCACCCTCATCCAGTTATCTTTTGGGTGTAAGATCCTCAAACAACTCCCACACATGGCATATACTGGCATCTTACACTAAGCTGAGCACAACATGTAAGAGGTTTGAGTTTAGGCTTTCATAGTGTTGAAGTTAAATATACAGAATTTTAAATGACCTGTACTTGTACAGTGGAAGCTGTGCCTAAAAAGTAAGAGTAAGTCCAACCCTAAAACTTGTAGAGCCAAAGCATTTATATCACTACACTGTTGTTGATTTACCGTACCAGGTTCCACATTGTGGACCTAAATTAGTAAAGATCTCCAAGGCTGGAGAGGATACACATTCATCAGCAAAGCTGGGTGATCCAGAAAACCTGGAATTGATCAGGTCCAGGATTCAAAATATTTGCTAGCAAATGACTTTGAAGAAATCAATCACAGGTTTGCTACATCACCCTGCTCAACAGATGAAAGTGTATCCCCTCCAGCCTTGGAAAGCTTTAATAAATCAGGCTCTCTGACCTTGTGTAAGGATAGCTGTGAGGGGAAAAGTGGCTTGAAAGACCCCACACTACAGATAAACAGGTATAAGGCTTAAGCTACAGGAAGTGCATTGATATTCATACCTTACAATAAAGTAACACTTTTTGAGTATAAGTCAACATTAAGGAATATTTTTTTGCATGACATGATGCAACATACATGTGTATAACATACACATTTTGGTGAATAATTTACATTTTTTATTTTTGTGTTTGTATATTGTAAATATATAGAATGACAACAGTGAGAGAAACAATATTGATGAGTAAAAATAGTCTATTATACTCATATTTTTATGTTTTGTTATGTTTTTTTTTAAATGAGTACAATAAAATTATTGTTTATGTAGATAAAAGGTATCTACATATTAATGGGTGAGCGTTACTTTTGTAATAACTAATTCATTTATTTAGCCATATGTTTAGCAGCTAAAATAGGTCTTAAAAGGGTAATTTTATAAAAATCGTAAAATAATTTGATAAACTGCAATAACAGAGTAACGAGCTTAGAGAAATATTGGATTAATCATAGAGCATTTGTCTTCATGATTTTAATATTTGAAGGCTGCAAATACATTTATTTGCATTGATAATATGCTGTAAATTGAACAGAAACATTAGTCTGCCTCATTAGATGAAAAAAGTATTTTCTTATATTTCAAGCAAATCTATCAAACTAAAATTGGAGCCTGGCTATGTGTTTGTGACGAATATCAAAAAGCTACTGATTTGATATTTGCATACAGCAATATAGACATAGATAGATTTACATGGAGTGATACAGTTCTGGGATATTTGGGAAACTATGGGATTTGTTTATAAATGCTTTTAACTAGAATTTACCTAAGTTTTACTAAAAATGTACACATTGCTCACATCAGATGTACGAGGGGTCTTCAAAATGTTTCTGTTTTTTTTTAACTATATTAAGAATTTCAAAAACAAATTTCATCACTTTTCTACATAATAATAATAATCTCTTCCCTTTGTGTAGCCAATGATGCATTGCTGCTTTCACATTATCATGACATGAGATTTTCTTCCCCAGCTTCTAAATCACAATCCATAACCTCCAATTAACTTTGTCTGAAGGTTTCCAATGTGCAGGCTGCAGTGTGGGGGCAGTTTTTTGAATTCCCTTTGACAGATTTCCTCTTCTTTTAGAGCATATTGCAGATTCCAATTCTGATTCACAATATGTTGTTACATTTTCTCCACATTCTTGATAGAATTCAAGAATAGGCCTTTGAAAGTCCCAGAAGATGACCAACATCAACATTTTCAAAACCCAAAACACTTCAGCTTTCCTCAAACCTTTTCAACTGGTATTGTTCTGTTTTCATCAGTTCATCAGTTCCAGGGTTCTTACTTCAATCCAGACATCCATGGCCATTCTTGAATATTTCAATCTATTCACAGATGACTCTATGAGAGAAAACTATATCCCTATACTGAGCACACATGCGGAGATGATTTTCTGCCCACAAAAAGCCTATGACAAAATGCTGTTCTTCTTTTGGTGCATTCATCTTGCAGCCATCTTCACCATAGCATGACAACTCTTATACTAAACTGCAAGGTCAGTCAGTTTGCCAGACAGACTAATAACATGACCCTCTCAGACAAGACCAATTACTACTCCTCCTGCCCTCACTGTTTGCAACAAAAATATAAATGTGCGGAAACGTTTTGTAGACCCCCTCATATTTTGAAAAATCTAGGAATCATTGGTAAAAGTGGATTTAAGCATTTTCCAATTGAATCTTATGTAAAAGATGTGTAAATTTTAGGTCAAAGTTCAGTGACCCTGGGTATGTACCCCAAATATATCATTCCATGAAGCCAGTTATAGCCTCCTCCTCGGCTGGTACATGGTTCTTACTAGACTAGCAACCTAGCACCCTGACTGCTCTGGATGCTGATTCTATGGCTGTGGATTGGCAGGCCCCCTATACCACATTTGGTGGGAGTGCCTCAAAATTAAGAGTCTGTACCGGAGTCTACCAAATAATCTATACTCTTTCGGGAAGAGGTATTTGCAAAGATTCTTTTGAGGCTCTCCCACTCCTACATCCTCAAAGTCTCCAAGTGCAAATTTAAACTTATCCCATTTGTGTTCACATCTGCGAGACAGACTCTGACAAAGCCTTGGTGGTCCGGCATGCCCATGGTGGCCCAGGTGAAGAGGAAAGTGACATGGTATCTGGTTAACCAGAAAATGATAGCCAAGCTCCAAACCTGGGATCAGTGGATCAAACACTACGTTCCGAGAGATCTCACTCTTTATAACTGAGATCCAAGGGTGTTTTCCTTTTCACCGGTGCCCACATACGGTAGCTGGCGTCCCAATACTTGAACCCCTATCTCCTTTCTCACCCTCCTTATATATTCTTCCCTCTTTGTTCCTCTTGCCTGATTGTTCCTATTGCATTTTTAAACAAGTATATAAAATGTATCTTATTGTTTGATCGAAAGTCTGGATTTTCGTCCCAAAGTGGGCCTTACACTGAGCACCGAATTCTCAGATCCTCAGACTTACTACTCAGGCACTTGCTTAAATAAGTACAATGTTTTGTCTGCAAGGACTTTTTTCCATAGCAAAAAGAGATAGTTTCAGGATGCTTTGTAATAGCTGATATCTGGTTATTACTATTTTGTGTCCCCTGTGTGTGAATGTATTTTATGCCTATTACTTTGTTTTCCTTTGTTTTGGATGTTGATTATCTTATGGAAAAATTTTTATCAATAAAAATTTATTGAAAGAAAAAAAAGCGTCTTTGTAATAGCTACTAGTGTTGGTCGAATAGCTAACTATTCGATTCGGCAGCTATTCGCTCGAATATAGCAAAAAAATTCGGGTGGTCGAACATCGAATTTGAACACCATTAAATCAATGGAAGGCAAAATTCGGGTTTTTTTCAGCACTGTGTAGAGCTTCTACAGCCTCCAAACAGATGTAAAAAGATACATTGTAAAAGGATACATAAAAAGATACATAAGTTTAAAATAAAAAACACATACGAAATAAATAATTTAGAAAAAAAAAAATTTTTTTTTTTCCTCTTGAATTTTTGCTGTCGAATCCCGTGATTTTCGGGTCGGGTCTACCCGAATTCGAACAGCCATATTCGGGTCGAATATAGGGTCAACCCGAATTCAAACATCAACACTAATAGCTACAATGTTAACATGGGTGTTTGAAATTGGGTATTTCCAAAGATTTCATAGTCATGTTAATGATTTCTGTAATGATTTGACATGATGATTCTGCTATTCTGGAGGTGATACGGCATATAGGCAAGGGGTTTGTTGTTTACCATTGACAGTACTTTTAGTTTTTTTTTTTTAGTTTGCTTTCATTATTTTATCCACAGTGGATTATTTTATCCATAGTGAATAAAATACGGTTAATTTCAGTCTGAAAAGAGATGCCAAATTTCCTGTTATGTTAGTGGCACCTTAGTCATTGGAGGATTTGTTTATAAGTTTACTGTGATGGGCTGGTGGTTTGGGAGAACATGATGTCTTTTTATCTACTTTTTTTGGTAATATATGTTTTTTTTTTAAAGAGGTGACACATACATTCATAATGACAAATGTATTTTACATATCATTGCAACACAGCACCTTAACTAACTTAAAAGGTGCTCCTTCCAACAACAAATTAAAAATGTTTAGTGGATAGGGTTCATTTGCAATGCAGTGTCTAGTAATGTGCAGAAATTGGGGTAATTTACCAAATGAGTTTAGGCTGTTCACTTGGCAAAATTATATATCAATCTGCAAAAGATAATTTACTAAGCTTAGTGAATGCAAGGATAAATTCACATAGGATATCCATTATAAAAACATTGAAATGTATTGTGTTCATGTGACTGATTTCAGGAAAGCTTTACCTCATTCACTGGGGTGAGGGAATTATCCTTCGCAGAAAGAAAACAGGTTAAACTTCTAAAACAGCCTAAAAAATTAAATCTCAATTGTTTTTATTTGTTTCAGAGTGTATTTTGGTCACTGATGGGTTCTGTTTATTTAAGTTGCAATTTGATTTAATTATTTTTACTGTGTTCATTACTACTAAGCATTTTATTCTATTTTGGTTTATAAGCATACTAGGTACATAGAGACAAAACAGCCTTCTCTTAAGAACCCATCTTAATTTCTCACTAAAAAAGTAATATATTTTAAATGTTTTTGACACATAATATTTGTAATGCTTGAGCTTTTCTAATACTAAAATAACTGTATCCAATCTGGTGTAAGAGCATTTAATGTTTATTATACCCATTTAGTTTATTATTTCACTTGTTCTTACATAACAGCAGCAATTTTTGAACTTTCTGCAACATTTTATTTGTTCAATTTGGCCTATGATACCATAAATTTGTTGTCACAGACACAATTACTCAAGCAGAGGTCAAGGCTTTAAGGTTGGACTTCAGCATCTGTAGGTATATGTACACAGGTGTTGATGCAATATTTAGGTCTGTAGACAGCATAATAAATTAAGGTTAAGTACATCCATTTGCCCCGTTAATATAGTTTTGCATCTTTAAGACATATGATTTTTGCATTTTTTACTAGAAAGATTTGAGCAGAAATAAGCAATACTCTCCAAAATACAGTGCATTGTTTTTCTGTTTTAACAATAAAGGTTGCTTTTAGGTGTTAAATGTGAATTTATTTGCAAACACTTGAAATTTTATTTTTATCATGCTTTTTTTCTATTATCTTGAAAAAAACTGAATTGGTAGATTTCAAAATGAATGCGTTTGCCTTTGTAGTTTACCTGTGTACTGTATGTTACATTTTCACTCTTGCAATGCATCGGTCAGAAATGTCAATATTATCCTATAAAGATTAATGGGGTTTCTCTACAGGAAAATAAAGTTGAATTATTTCAAGACTTTCCAAGTCACAAAAAATCAATTTAGCTGAAAATGCCCTTGCTAATTTTCCTCATATACTTGACACTCTCAGCCTTGATGTCAAATGTGAACTGGGATTAGTTTCCAAAGCATTTATTTAAGTGTGCAAATGTTGCGCTCAGTCTTTTACAGCTAACAGTGCAATCAATTACAGCCAACAGTTTTATTTTTAAATTCGTGCAGGGAATATGAGAATAAAAATATGATTAATTAATGTCAGTGAACACTATTTTGCTAATTCTAACTACTGAACCAATAAGTGCAACACATTACTCTTGAGCATTTCTTGAGAAACATGACTGCTCACCAAATGTACAAGGAGTAAGGAAGGGATCACGTATAAATAATCATAAAATATAAATATAAGCAAAATAATATACTTTACTGCTTAAAAATTCAAATTTGTATTCTGAGGCATGAAACCAAACTGTAATTTGTCCATGTAGGTCTCTAACACTGAGTAAAATGTGTCCATAGTGAAGTTGGTACAGTCAAAGTGAGTTGAAAGTGGTGCAACTCAAATTAAATTTTGTTTGTTTAATGGCAGTCTGTATCAGGGCTTATAAATAGCTAATGACCCTCCTCTTACCTCCAGGTAACTGGACAGTCATATATTATAGAAGAAAAAGAGGTCTCACATGTTTCACTAACCAATGAAAAGTGGGTATTTTTAAGAGCTTGGCAGTGTATAAGTAGACAGAAGCTAAGCAAATATCAATGAGAGGAACTATGGTCAGCTTTATATTAAGCTGATCAAACGAGTTATTTTTTTTTATAATATTCTTTATTTATTTTTAAAAGAACATAAAAAGAAACAAACAATTACAGAACAGATGAAAAAGGGAATAAAAACCATTTCAGTTGCAAAGTCAAGAGTTACAAAGTGCAATAAAGTACAGCTAAGATACATACAACATAAACGGCCTAAATGCCTGTGGCGACAGTCCCACAACTAAAGATTATTACAAACAGTACTTGTAGCCCAACACCTTTTTGTCAAAACACAGAAATATCAAGGGTTATCGTTAAAAATCTTTCGAACATAAAAACTGCTTCCAATAAAACCAAGTATATTCAAATTTTTCAGCCATGTCATGAAGACTGGCCGTTAGATCCTCCATTAACATGATATCATTAACAAGTTTGAACCATTGTGAGATAGGGGGACACTGAGTTGACCTCCAATTTAATGGGATACAGAGATTCGCTGCATTCAATAAATGACTCACCACCGATGTTTTATGGAATCTAAGAGAAAAAGGGCTATGTTGGAGCAAGGAATAAAGGAAGGTCATCAGGTATAGTGTAATCGGTAAATTTTTGTACAGTCTTATGACCGGGCAGGACCAGAAAATTTGGAAAAGTGTGCCTTCCCCCAATTCACATCGCCAGCACCGATCAGAGACAGAGGGATAAAGAACTATGTAGCTGAGCACGGGTACGATTCCATCTGGAAAGATACCGTAGCTACCAGATTTTTCGGACTAAAAGACTGACTTTCTTCCCCCAGAAGTGGGGGGAAAATGAGGGTGCAACTTATGGTCCAAACACTGCCGCGGGGGGGGCGGGGAGGTGGCTGCAGCATGGCCCTCCGTTCTTCAGCCTTGTAAACACTGATGCCGGATCATGGGAGAGGGAAAGGGAACGGCTGCTGTGCCGTTCCACCCTTTTCAAGGGACCTTTCACAGAAGTATCGGGCAGTGCAGAAGCCAACAAAAAGCCATGCCTTACCTTTCCTGCTGTTTCCTATCAGGCTTTGTGTAACAGTGGTGAGTTGGGAGGGAGGCAAAAAGGGGGGAAGGGCAGTCTAAGATGAGCAGTGCTGGGTTTCAGTGCAGCAAGTCATTCTCTTATGACAAGTGAGTTGTAGCTTTGCTGTCACTATAGTCTTCTACTATAGTAGTGGAATGTCTGTGTAATGTGTCTATGTAATGTGTCATGTGCAATATGCGAACTTAGGGTGGCCGTGTGGCCATCTTTGAATGCAATAAG
Organism: Pyxicephalus adspersus; assembly: GCF_032062135.1. Classification (NCBI taxonomy): domain Eukaryota; kingdom Metazoa; phylum Chordata; class Amphibia; order Anura; family Pyxicephalidae; genus Pyxicephalus; species Pyxicephalus adspersus. Next base: position 42,425,372 of record NC_092862.1, on the reverse strand, counting down.
ATGAAAGAGGAACCCCCAACAATAATGGATGTTTTGAGTACGCAGCACCTCCAGAAGCAGTTTTAACGATCTTTTTCCCGCCAACGTGCGTCGGAACAAATCTTGAAGAAGCATCATCGGGGTGTCATTGAAGAAGATTTCCCCTTGATCTCGCGCCCTTCTCATTATCTCATCTTTGACTGTAAAGGTATGTAGGCAACATATTACATCCCACAGATGTCTGGGATATGGAGACTTAGGACCTATAGCCCTATGGATACAGTCAACTTCTAGCGGGGTATCTTTGGGCTTATCCAGCACCACATTAAACATGGCTATGGCGGCCCCATATAGATCTTTTGTTACCACCAATGCAGGCCGGCCTCTGATATGTATATTGTTCCGCCTGCTTCTATTTTCCAAATCATCCAATAATGCGGAGTGCTCCCTCAAAACATAGGCAGGGGTAGAGACATGCAACCTAAAATCTCCTGTAACTTTCTCTGCCTCCTCAATGCGGTGGGTCATATTACATTTAAGCGTTTAAGCGATTTCCAAAAAAAATTGTCCATCAGGCAGGTTCCCGCATGTGTTTCCCTACCATCCTTATAAAAAAGGTGCCAAAAGTGCCAGTGTAGTCCGCGGAATTAGGTAGCCGGAGTGAAAGCTCTGATTCCATGATGCCTATCTGCTCATCCACTTGGCCACACCACACAAGTTATATTTTAATTGTGCAATCAACCTTAGATTCAGCCACATTTTTTGTGTGTAAATCACGAAAAGCATAGCCTGATTGAGTACAAATAAACTGAATATTTAGGTAGTCCCCAACATTACATAATCATTAAATCTGAAAGGCTACAAGCAAAAATCTTTGCAGATTTCCTGAAAAGACAATGATGATCTTAAAATAAAAAGGATTGGGTTGTCAACATTCTACAGAGGAGCTACAATTGGCATTTATTTTAACATAAAGCAAAATGATAGATGTTTCTGTTGGTACTCATCCCTATCTTATCTACCTTTCCTAATAAATAAATACACTCTGTTTATAGGCAATGCCATAGATTATGCACAATTAGTGAATGCAAGTTCCCAGTTCTGTGAAGGCAATTATTTTTGTGATCCACCAGAGTTTACGTTATACCAAAGTTTGCTTGAATTCCTTCTTCCCCAGGGTTCTATAAAAATGATATTCTATTGTCTTGGCATATATAACCTTTTTCACATACGTATGAAAGAGAATCTTTTCTTTGTAATCCCTACACTATAAAGGATAGTCTCTGAGCAGCTTTTGACAGTTTTTTTTACACACACAATAGGCCTGATTTACTAAAGCTCTCCAAGGCTGGAGAGAATACACTTCCATCCATGAAGCTGGATGATCCAGAAAACTTGGAATAGATCTGATCCAGGATTCAAAACATTTGCCCGGGTGTTTCTGTTGCCTTTAGCCTAAGATGGACTTTTACTACTAAATTTATATTGTTTGCTGTATTGCTAAGTGATTGTATTGTACATCTGCATAATAATCAATTTTTAAGGGAGTGATTAGGAGTTACAATGCATCTCAAGACTCATGGCCCTGTAAAAATACAAGAATAAAAAATCTTAACAGTGTAGTATATGTAATGCTAACTGACAGTAGATTTTAAGCTTCAAATGTTCAATTCTTTATACATACTGTTCACAAATTGTAATAACCTTGAACATTCAGCAATAAACAAGTTCCCCTTTCACTGAAAATAGAGTAGGCTGATTAAGCAAGACTCAACACTGTCCACATATTCATCTACATTTCAGTTTTGACAGTTGGTGATAATTACACTTGGACATCTCATCTTGCTTTAAGAAAAACATTTGATTAGTAAAATTATTTTGACTTTTTCTTCTTATTAAAAGAAGTATTGATAAAACTTTTAAGTTAGATTAAAGTTTTTAAATCTTTCTTGTTAATCAAAATCAACTTTAAGGATATACTTGATACTATATCTTCACTTATCACTTTTCAAATTTTGCCCCCAATGTTAAAACCTGTTTGTATTTCCTTTAAAACTTAGCCATAGATTAAGTAGGCTGATCAGTTTCCCATAAGCTTCCCTCTGCCTTTTTACAATATTAGACTCTTCAAGAAGGATTCCATGGCATTTCCAGTCCAGTTACTAGTGGTATGTTTACAGGGTGGGGTGTTTACAGCCTGGCACATCCATCAATTGCCTCTACGTGATTTGATTTTTCATCACTAGGGCAAAGTGATGAACGTTGGGAGGGTTCATATCACCTGGAAAGTCAGGTCAATACATGAGGGATTCTTTATTCAACCATGTGAACCATGCACATCTCACAAGCTCACCATACAGAAGTGGGTGCAACTCAGGCTTTTAAGGAGAATAGGTCATTCTACAATCCTTCATGATGCGTGCCTCTCTTTTTTGATCATGCCATGCCCTTGTAATGAATTGTCGTTGAATAGTTCCAACTGATCATACTATTTACTGTAACAGTTGAAGAATTATAGTAGGATGATTTCACCTGATTGTGAAAACTGAAATGTAGAACTAATTGCACTGCAATGCATTTTTGTGCATTTGTACATAGACTAGGATTTAAGTTACAATTATTTCTTTAGAAATAATGTTACCTAATATACAGTACCTTTTTTTAAAACTTACTAATTACCGTTACAAACCAAATTCTTGTCATATGTAACAGAAGTCAACAACTCACATGCTAATCTAAAAGACTTTTAGCCAAAACATTTTATAGCTCTTTCAGCAAATGTATTTTCTCTTCTAGCTGTGGAGCACGACGATCTGCTCTTCTATAAGCTGACAGCTGTCACTGAGCATGTGTAGTGTCATTTTTGTTTCTGTTCCATTATTTCTATGAAATAATCTGAACTTGTCTCTCATGTCAAGAAGAAAGTAGACGAACATGTCACTGAATCAGAGAAGCTGTGAATATTCCAGCTACTATCACACTGCATTCCCATTATTTGCCTAATGTCAGCATCTGTGATAAAGGTTTTAAAAATGGCATTTGTGATGACAGTAAGAAAAATCTCTTAAGTAGCACTTCCTGAGCTCACTTGAGAAATTCTTCTGTCAATCATTTTACCATTTTCACAAATAGAAAAAAATGTATCAACGATCTATATGTTACAAATTTAAATTCATCTCTATGAATGCAATGAATACTGAACTGATATAGTTGGCTTTATTTTTAAACACTAAAACTTACATTTTCTTTGAAAATCTTTTACAACTAAAATGTTAATTCTTTAATAAATAAAAGTCTTATATTACTCACAAATATATCCAAAACGTGATGTATCTGTGCTTGCTAGTAGTTATGACTGTGAAAAATGTAGCAAAATATAAATAACATTATCAAAATATAATACTAGTCAAAAACGTTTGCTCTTGTGAAAATGGGAGCAGCCACATTGGATCATTCCATAGGCAAGTTTTATTTTTGCTGATTATCTTTTGTTACCGATGAGGTTTGCATTATTGATGATGTCTTGGATGATGTCACCAGAGACCATGACATCTTTGTCTAAGCTGTAGGTGACAAAATAACAAAGTATAGGTATTTATCGGTCAAAAAAAAAATTATATATACCGTATTTTTCGGACCATAAGACGCACTTTTTTCCCCCCAGAAGTGGGGGGAAAAAGTCCCTGCGTCTTATGGTCCAAATGAATCAAAATGTATCCTTCCCAGCTGCTGTCCCGTCCCCCCTGTATAGCCCCCCTCTGCCTTTTCTCCTGTCTCCTGTTCAGCGC